>NC_046168.1:48516326-48533826 GCF_011064425.1 Rattus rattus | reverse complement strand
TGACAGAACAATGAGTAAGATGTAAAACTACCACTGTGCGCATGTTTAATGTTTTAATTTAAAGTGGGGAGAGACTGCCCGTAACAGGTCACTCGTTGGAACTTCTATCCAGTAAGACTGCAGAGTTCTATGAATCCTAAGAATGTTTAGAAGTCAAATAATGCACGTGGATCTAAAAGTTAGCCGAATTTTTAATTGGTTTAATGCCGCATTGTTAGGAAAGCGCATAGCCATTCTCTAGACCCATATCAAAGTAGTGATGTACGGGAATTTTCTTGATGCACTGATGCTCACGTAATCCTAAGAAAATAAACACAGCATCACAGCATTGAACGACCGGAAACACTGTCACGGCGTGAGACCTCGGCAGGACAGAAAGGCACTGCTCCACCTCTCAGAAACTCTTCAGGAAATGATCTAGAATCCATGCTGTGTTGAAGGTTCCAGGTAGCCCGAGGGATCGCAGACGGGGCTCTGCAGCACCTGCACACCACCACAAGCTGTGGCTTCTTGGTCTGTACCAGGAGCTCCAGCCTGCAGCACCTGTGTACCTAGATCCGGCATGGGGAGCCTCTGCTGAGGGAGCTCTGGGACCCTTGGAACTGGCTACAGAGCTCCTCAGTCCCTGCCCGCTTCTGCCTGGAAAACTCGCTTGGGTAACACAGGCATCCAGTCTTTAAACTTATCTATAGATTTAACTTAAAATCTCTCTTTGCGATTAAAACAGAGACTGAAGGGACAGCCATTCAGAGTCTGCCCCACATGTGGCCCATATATATACAGCCACCCAATTAGATAAGATGGATGAAGCAAAGAAGTGCAGAAGTGTAGATCGCTCCTGAGAGACACAGCCAGAATACAGCAAATACAGAGGCGAATGTCAGCAGCAAACCACTGAACTGAGAATAGGACCCCGTTGAAGGAATCAGAGAAAGAACTGGAAGAGCTTGAAGGGCTCGAGACCCCATATGTACAACAATGCCAAGCAACCAGAGCTTCAGGACTAAGCCACTACCTAAAGACTATACATGGACTGACCCTGGACTCTGACCTCATAGGTAGCAATGAATATCCTAGTAAGAGCACCAGTGGAAGGGGAAGCCCTGGGTCCTGCTAAGACTGAACCCCCAGTGAACTCGACAGTTGGGGGGAGGGCGGCAATAGGGGGAGGTGGGGAGGGGAACACCCATCAGGAAGGGGAGGGGGGAAGGGGATGTTTGCCCGGAAACCGGGAAAGGGAATAACACTCGAAATGTATATAAGAAATATTCAAGTTAATAAAAAAAAAGAATATCAATTAAAAAAAAAACAATGACTCAATAAAAAATAAAAAATAAAAAAAAAATCTCTCTTTGCTATCCCTCTCCCATCCCTTCTCCCTCTGCACCTTTCCTAGAATAATAGAACAACACTACCCGGGTTTAGCATTTTGCAGCCTGGAGTGATGCGAAGCCAGCACTGACTGGTACTTTCCCTAGAATTCAGAGAACACCGAAATGACACTTGTTCTCTATTCATTCTCTTTTCATTGCGTGTCTAAAAGCCCTCCTTGTATCGCGCGAGAGTCAGAAAACTCTCTTCCTTTAGCTATTTGATTTCCCTCATTTGCGTTTTATAACTTTCAGCATACAAATTCCGAACGTGTTTTCTTAGATTTATACACAAAGAATGATTTTATGAGGATGTTATTGTAATAATAATATACTTTCTCTTCATTACAGATTCATTGCTACTGCATAGCGATGTAATTAACTTTTACATTCTTATTTGTTCTTTGAGAAGTTCACGTTACGTGTTTTGATCATATACACTCTCTCTTCCAACTCCTCTCAGCTCTACTCCCAGTCTCTACCCATCCAATTTTGCCTCAGTTTTTTTTTTCCCTATCAAGGCCAACCTGACCTATCCATAGAGTCTTGGATATGTGGTCTACACTCTTAGACAAAACAGAGTCTCCCTCTCCTAGCATCTGTCACTGCCAATAGTTCCTTAGCCAGGAGTGGGACTTCATGGTCACCTGCTCTCTCCAAGCTGGGGCTTTGGTCTGGCTTCTACTTATACTGGTCTTGTACATGCCGTCCAGTTGCTGTGAGCTTGTGTACACAACTGCTTCAGTCTCTGGTTTTCTTGTAGTCATTCACCATCTCTAGCTTTTACAGTCTTTCCACCCCTCCTCCCCAGTGATCTCTGAGTCTTAGGAAGAAAGGAGTGTGATAGATGTCCCACTTAGAACTGAGCATCCCAGAGTCTCTTATTCTCCGAGCCTTGACCAATTGAGGAGCTCTGTGTTGATTCCAACTCCTGCAAGTAGACACCTCTCTGATTAGGACTGAGAGATAGATTAATCTGTGGGTATACTTATAAGCCATTAGCCGTTGGTTTAATACTTTGAAGAATAATAGTAGTACGGCCTATGATCTGTCTAACCACGGATTCTTGGAGCAGAAATGATGCCAGGTATGGGTTTCATCTTGTAGACCCGGACTCAAAGCCAAGGTGAATGTGGTTGGATATTCCTGTAACATAGATGCCACTGTGTGGGCGTCAGTAGGCATGCCTTGCCAGGCCGGTCATTATTGTAGCTTCCACAATTCGCAGCTGGAGCAGACTGATAAGTACATTTTTCTTCCAGGAGCATACGTAGCACCTTCCAGCACTATGACAGCCAGCCAGTGAGGATGAAGCTTCCAGATCACTACCAGCTGAATTCCCCATGAATTCCATACTCAAATATGTATTGTCTAGAAATAGGATGTTACAATCAAATTCTGAAGGGTATCTAACAGTATTGACCGTAGCCTATAATGTTTTGGGGTCTACAGGACCTCACTGGCCAACAACTCCAAAAGAAGTAATCCATTCGTGGCACTAGACTTTTTTTCATTAGTCTAGTAGGAACATTACCTGCCCTCTGAAGGGTAACTCAATTTATCCCTTTTTCCGTATGCATATCTATGTACTTTAGGAAGCTTCCTCAATAGTAGGCTTCCTGTGTATGTATATGTATGTACTTTAGGAAGATTTGGCAGTAGTAGGTTTCCTAGGACTTTCTGAAAAGCCTAGTGTTAGTTATCTGTCCTTCTAATCTCCTCTACATGGCCCTCCCATTCAGACTTCAACCTACCCCTCCCCCTTTAACTCTTTATACCACTCTGTCCTACCTACCCCTTCGTTGACCCCCCTCTATGAGTCCTCACTAAGTTTAGTAGTAATATGGGTACTCCAAACAAAACACACCTATCCGAATGTCCAAAGCTGACATCTACACACAGGGGGAAAGTATGCAATGCCTGTCTCTCTGGACCTTGATTGCCTTACTTAGAATGGTTTCTCTCAGGTCCATTCTCTAGCCAATTTCACACTTTTCTTCTTAAATCGCCTGACTAACCAACACCACACTGTGTAAACATCCCACGTTTTCATTACCATTCACCATATGACAGATCTCCAGGCTGTTTCCATATCCTAGTTACTGTGAATAGACAGGCAAGGAACGCAGAGGGCCAGGGATCTTTCTGGTAGGATGTAGTCTCTTTGGGGTATACAAGTGGTATAACCGGATCTTCTTACAGATCTAGTCTGTATTTTTGAGGAATCTCCAGCTGATTTTTAGAGTGGCCACACCACTATACACTCCCACCAAGAGTGAATAAAAGCCCCCTCTCCCCACACTCATGCCAGCATACACTGTCTTTGCTTTTTCTCCTTAGCCATTCTGACTGTGGGAAGGTGAAATCTCAAAGCACTTTTAACTGCATTTCTCTAGTCTTCTGGCTACTTTTCTGCTATCCCTCCACAAGCTAGAGTCATTTGGGATAGGGGACTTTCCACTGAGAAAATACCTCCATAAAATTTGCCTCTACACAGCCTGTAGCACATTTTCTTGATTAACGATTACTATGGGTGGGCCTAGCACACTGAAGGTGTGCCACTCTGGTGTAAGCCATAGCATGAGCAAGTCACAGGGAGTAAGACAGTAGGAGTGTTCCTACATGGCCTCTGCATCAGCTCCTGCCTCCAGGTTCTTGCTCTGACTTCCTCTGATGATGGGCTGTTATCCAGAAGTGTAAGGTGAAGTAAACCCTTTTCTCCTCAAGTTGCTTTTGGTCATGATGTTTTATCACAACAATAAAAACCCTAACTAAGACACCGAGTAGCAGAGAATGGTGAGCGCTTTTTAATGTGTCTCAGACGTCGGCATTTCATCTTTTGTGAACTCTCTGCTCAGTCCCTGTCTCTCTTCTAGCCGTGAGACTTTGTCTCCTGTTTTCTTGATGTTTGGTTGTTTGAGTTCTTTATAAACTCTGATACTGGCCCTCTGTCAGTTTGTTTTCCTGTTAGGCAGGTTGCCTCCTCTTTACCAGAGTTATGGTGTCCTTTTCTGTCTGGAGATTTTTCGTTTCATGAGGTCCCATGACTTGTTGGATTTAACTGCTGTGTGGTTAGTGTCCTTTTGAGTGCTGATGAGGTCAAGCCTTCTCCCAGCTTTGTTCTCCATGAGAGCCGAGGCTTGAGATCTCGTGTGATCCTTGTTCCATTTGGACTTGGGTTTTGTGCTGGTGAGAGGTAAGGATTCACTTCCACTCTGGTACATGGAGCAATCTGGTTTGCTAAGCTCCATTTGTTGAAGATGCTGTCTTTGTTCTGACATGTGTTTCTGATCTAAAAACCATGAGCCCACAGAACTGTGAGCCTGCCTGTGGGTCGTCAGTTCTAGTCCATTGGCCAACACGCTGGCTTGTTGTTTTTGCCAGCACCATGTTGCTTATGTCACTGTAGTCCCATAGAATTCTTGAAACCTGGGATGGTGACATCTCCAGCAGGATTTATTTATATTGTAGGTTTTTGTTGTTGTTGAGTTTTTTGTTTGCTTGGCTTTTGGTTTTGTTTCCTCAGTTGTTTTGGTTATCCTGAGTTTTTTACATTTCTACATAAAATTTAAAATTATCTTTTCCAATTATCTAAAGAATTGCATAGGGATGTTGACGGGCATGGTGATCAATATGCTTTTGTTAGGATGGCCATTTCCACAATATTAATCCTAGAAGTCCATCTACTTTCTGCTATCTTCTTCGATTTCCCTTTTCAGTGTCTTAAAATTTTTCTCATTGGACAAGACTTCATTTCCTTGGTTGGAGTTAGTCCAAGATTTGTTTTTTAAAGTTATCATAAATAAGAGCCTCCCCGGAGTCACAGAATACACGTGTGTATCTCAACGGTTGGGAGGCAGATGCAGAAGGACGGTGGATTTGAAGCCGACTCAGGTTGCGTACTGAGACCATACCTCAAAAAGGCAAGGATAGGAAGTAGCCCAGTGGAAGAGAGCTTGCCTCACACCCCTGAGGCCCTGAGTTTCATCCCAGCACCACACAGGGGATGACTGGCCTTGCGAGGAATAAAGCCTTTCTAGAAAATTCCACGATGAGCTGAGCTTGGTGCTATTGCTGGAATTTTGCAACAGGGCTAAGAGGAGCCAACCACAGAGTGCAGAACAGTGTGTAGGGACTTGTGGACAAGTTCCCGGCCTGGAACTGGAGAGGCAGATGAGTTCACACAGTTCCCACTAAAGAGTTTGTTTTTGCACACCCCCAGTTTCTGAACGGAAGAAGAAGGGGTATTTTAATTTTTCAGATCAATCTTAAAGAATTTTAAAAGTCAGGCAAGTTCAAATGCAACCCTGAGTTACACAGTGTTGGTGTCTATATCAAAACAGAGGCCTGGGAAGGCTAAGTGATAAGGACCTCCTCCCCTCTCTCCAGGGTTTTATTTGAAGTGGTCAGTGCTCTAAGTAGTTTTCACCCTCCTGCATCCCCACCCCCAACGTGAGGGCAGGGGGACCCTTCAAAAACTTATGCAAACAGGGCCGTGTTTTGCTTTGCGTGGGGTGTGGGTTGAAAGTCCTTCCTTAGGTCTGTGGCCTGCTTGGAAGTAGCCTGGAATGGTTTCTTGCACAGTAGGTAAAACACGGATCTCCAGACTCAGCCCAACTGCCTGGAAGCCGTGTTGGACACGTGTGAGGCCAGACCTCAGCGGCAGGGGTTAGAGGGGTCGCATTTGATGCAGTGAGAAGTGGGGCCAAGCTGGGTTAAGAGGCTTCTTGGCCCCTTGGAGGCCCAGTTCACACTTCCATGCTTGTCTGGGTTGAACGGGAGGTCAGGAGGTGAACCAGAGTTCACCCTGAGTTGACTGATAGCATGGCTGTGAGGGCGGGGGCACCTAGGCCTCGCCAGAGTCACTGGAGGTTCATCCAGCAATGAGAATGTCCTCAGAGCAGTGGCTCAGTGATGGATGGGCTCAGCCTGGACGCTGCGTTTGCCCACCCCGGCTGTGCACAGCTGTGGGCAGCCCTTAGCAGATGTGGCTGGCCAGCATTCCTGGGGCACCATCCCCAGGGCTTAGGAAACAACAGAGGTACAGGGACTGGAGTTGGGGTCGCTAAAGCCTGCCCGAGCTATTGATGACCAGGCAGGAGAGACGGTTGGTCATGGGTATCCATGCTCAGAGAGGCTGCTGGCTTCCTGGGAGCCAAAGGCCACTTCTGCCCTGACCACCTCCAGGCCCGTTGCTAAGCACATGGTGGTGACTAAGCTAGAAATCTAACAGGGAGAGGCAAATGGATGCTCACTTAGAAAGAGCATTTATATACAGATGTTAGACTGATCCCTGGAGCAAAAAAAAAAAAGCAACAAAAACTGTAACCATCACCACCACCACCACCACCAACAACAACAACAAAACCCTGTAACTAGGAAAGTTCAAGTTGACAAAGGCATAGGTTTCAGGGCAGAGATATCTTCTGCCCCACACTACTTTGAAAGGGACTTAAAAGAGGGCGGGGGTAGCAGGTTTCTGGAGGAAAAACTGGGAATTGGGACATTTGAAATGTAAATTAAAAATGCAATAAAAATAAATAAATAGATAGATAGATAACAGTGGATTCTAACAAGAACCCCCACCTCATAGTGCAAGCTCTGTGGGAAAACCTGCCTCCCTAACCCCACTCCCCCCCCCCAACCCCCCACCCCCACCCCCACACCCCGCTCCAAGCAAACTACAAACCACCCAGACAGTAGCCCTGAAATGGTCTGCACCCTTGTGTTTTGAGATGGTTTAACGGAACCGCTTTCTTGTTGGTCCTCTTTTCCCAGACAGAAAAGGTGACTCCAGACCAGGACTTCGACTGGGCTTGGTGTTGGGCAGTTCTGACCCTGCTGATCTTGGGCAAGCTTCCTGGGTCCACTGCAACCAATTCTGCCGTCTGCATTCTTATACTGAACTGAATGTGAGGCAAACAATGCCATTAATGTCTCCTATCAAAGGGCCAAGTGTACAGGAGGGGTAGCAGCACTGAGAGCCTGGGGTGTTGCCCCAGGCATCATCATTTGAGCCCTCCCTGTCCTCACCCAGCCAGGACAACAGCTGCAAATGTCATTCCCCAAGAAGTGTCCTGGAGAGCGGAGAAAGATGAGGCCAGTGAACAGAGGGCGACTCTTGCTCTTGGCAGGGACCCAGCGGGTACCTCCTCTGCACAGCTGCACGGCTTATGAGTCTGAGTCACCTTTGAGACGCCTCCCAAGCGAAAGGATGCAACTCTGGGTATTCCAAAGGTCTCAGGCACTCCCCCAAGTTCAAATACTTTCAAACAAACTTACTTGTTATGACAAAATGATTTGGCCGGGTATTTTTTTCCAGAGAGAGAACTTCTTTGTCTGGATAGGTAGGACACTTGGTTTTTAAGTGACAAGAGTATGGAATAATTGTAAAAAAAAAAAAAATTAATTGCGTATTGATAAGAAAATGATTTAGGGATCGGTGTCTGAGAAATCAAGAATTTCTGAGTATTTTACAGCCCATGGGCCTTTTTTTTTCCATTTTGAAAAACATGATTTTTCTTTTTATGGTCTGTTTATCTGGGGAGGGGGTCTTGATAAGAAGCTCAATCTGGCCTTGAATTTAAGATCCTCCTGCTACCCAAATGGCTGAACTACAGAAGTGGACTACAATTCATAGGAAAAAAAGCATGCTGTGGGAGAGAGAGAGAGAGAGAGAGAGAGAGAGAGAGAGAGAGAGAGAGAGAGAGAGAGAGCTGTATTCCACTAAGGAAATTGTGTTTCGGTTCAGTGATTCCATCAACAATTTCTTGAGCAAACGTTAAGTGCCGAAAAGAGATATAAAGGTATAAAGTTAATAACTACCAGAAATTAGTTGAACCAATGAAATGGATAATAAACTGAACTGGAAGACTGTAAGGGTATAATATTATGAACAGCAGAAATGACCAAGGAGGACATTCAGAGAAAAGCACGGACACTGTGTAATCAGAACAAAATTATACACGTGCAGTTACCATCACTGCGGCATAGATGCACGAGACACGGCAGGGATCATTCCCCGCACAGGATGACAAAGTTATCTTCAAAACCAGGAAGTAGATGGAGTTAAAAACTCACTCTGCTTACAACTTTAAAAGAAATTTAAAAGTTTGTCAAACATCTGACACAATACTTTGTAAATCCCAGCCGCTTATGAACATTTAAGAAACTCGTAAGATCCTTTAAAAGCATAAGAGGATAGCCTCCTGGAGAAGTGGGGTTTACTCCATAACATAATTCACGTTTAGAAGGTCTGCCGACACAATTTATTCTATGAACGACTGAAGAGAAATGCTACACAAGCATTTCATCAGGTGCCAGGAAGAATCACAGAATTTGACAGCTGGTTCTGTCTTTAATAATATATAAGATATACGATACCTTAGGTGTCTGGGTAGGAGGACAGCTCAGGTGGTAGAGCGCATTACCAGCACAAACACCCGAGTCTGGATTTCCATAACTCAGGTGGTGGTCACCACACCCCCTTAATCCAAGCACTGGGGTGTGACAGAGACAGAATCCCACGAGCTCACTGTCTAGCCAAGGAGAGCCATGAGATCCCATGTGATTCAGGATTCAGTGAGAGATCCTGACTCAAAAAATAAAGGTGGATAATGATTGAAGAAGACAAAGTTATCAACCTTGAGTCTGCAGATGTGTGCACAGATGCATGCAGACACACACACACACACACACACACACACACACATTTGAACACCCAAATAAGTACACACATATACGCACACATACACACACAGTCACGCACTCATGTACACACACCCAAAGACGTGAGAAATTTCCTGGACGATCTGAGGGGAAATCTTTAAAACCAACAGCAAACGTTTTAGGCTAAAGGTTGAAATAATCCTAACACAATACTTTGTAAATCCCAGCCAGTGCCCCCGAGAAGTGAAGGCTGCCGCAGGAATGAGTGAATTCATCATTTCCCCGCTCAGGATCACTTTGGAATATCAGATGAGTGATTCCGGGTTGGTTACTTCTCTGTTGCTGTTGTAAGACACCAAGACCAAAGCTGCCCAAAGAAGAGTTCGTTTTAGACTTACGGTTTCAGAGGAGGAGTCCATAAAAGCAGGGCAAGCATGGTAGCCAGGAGCCAGAGCAGGAAGCTAAGACATGGCCTCTGCTATCACAAACATGAAGCAGAGAGAGAAATGGAAGCTGAACAAAGTTACAAACTCCTAAAGCCAACTCCCACGTGACGTACTTCCTCCAGCCAGGCTATACCCCCTCCATGAATAGCACCACCAACCAGGGACCTAGTGTTCAAATATATAAGCCTGTGGGAACATGCCTCATTCACACTACAATATGTTCAGAGTACAATTACTTAAAAGTGAGCTACCATCATTTAGAGATATTTTTAAATATAATTGTTATAATCAAGATTCTTCAGTAGAATAAGAAAGGCAAGTTGAAATACTATGGTCTAGCAAAAAAAACAAACTAGAAAATAAATAGAAGTCAAAGCCCTATTTATATAAGTCGATGGGAGGGTGCTACACTGCAAAGAGCGGATTTCGGGAATGAGTTCTAGGGCAGATGGGTATTTACAAGGGAGACGAGCACACCACACACCACACACCATCACACAAACTAGCTTAGAACGAACCCCTATGTTGTAAAAACTCTTTGAAGAAACATAGAAAGATGTATCTGTGACTTTGAGACAAAGGCTCCTTGGATAAACAAAGCATGAAGAATCAAAGAGAAAAAAAACTGACAAGCTAAACTCAAAACCTTTTCACTTCCAATTATGGCATTAATAAAATAAGGCAAGCCACACGCTTGGGAGAAAACACTCACAAGGCATGGGTCCTGAAACAGATTCAGATACAACAGGGCATATTAGAGATTCTGAGCACAGTGCAAGATGAAGTAAACAGTGAGATGGTGCCATGGGAGAAAGAACAAAAGGAGGGAGAGAGGGAGAGGAGGAGGGAGGGAAGAGGAATGGAAAGGAAAGGGAAGAAAAGGGAAGGGAAGGGAAGAGAAGGGAAGAGGAGGAGAGAGGAAGGGGAGGGGAACCGGAGGGGAAGGGAAGAGAAGGGAGGCGGAGGGGAGAGGAGGGGAGAAACTTAAAATTCGATATTGAAGAGACAGGTGGTGTAGTTAAAAATGGTTGACCAGAGAAGATGGAGAAAACAACCAGTGAATGCATGGAGAGATGCTCAGCATTGCAGAGATAAAGTGAATTAAAACAGTAGACCATTTAGTATCCACTAAGGTCGCTACCACGGAAAAGCGAGCCGATACCAACTTTGGTTGAAAATGTGAATACATGGATGACCGGGATGCCAATGTTGCAGCAAGCTAGCTAACTGTTTAGCTGCTTCCGAGAAAGTTAAGTGAAAATTCATCTAATAATTTAGCAATCGTGCCCCAGAACTAGTATCAGAAGGGTAAGGCGAGAAGACATGTTTCCACAAATATGTGTGCACTACGTTCGTGGCAAACCTCTCCAAAGCAGGAGATGCGCTGGTGTGTCTGCAAAGACACTACGTAGAAATAGAGTACAAGCCACAGGCTGGAAAGAGTTCCCAACTGTTCTGCAGGGAGTGAGCTGGGGACAAGAGACCACGGACTGTATGTCTGTCATGATGAAGAGTCAAGGAAGGCAAGTTTGGGAAAGTAGATTAGTGGCTGTCTGAGGTTGGGTAGAGGTGGAGGTTACACTTGAAATGTGCTGGAAAGAGGATGTTCTTAGGCTGAGTGATAAAGGTAGTTGCTCAATTTGGCAAGTGTACTAAAAAAATACCGGATTGTAGATTTAACACAAGGGAAATTGGCGTTATGTAATCGTACCCAAATAACGCTGTTATATAAAGTGGCAACAAAACTCTGCTTTAGCCATGATTGAGAAATGTAGGAAACCATTGGCCCCATTGGAAGAAAATAGGACATCTGGATTGATTTTTCTTCTGTTGCGCTTATGTATTTGTCAGTGCTACCAAGACATGGGATACCAAGACCCCAGGGAGCAGAGAAACAGTCAAGCACTTGACTGCTGCATTGGCCAATTCTTAGTGCCAGGCAAGTGACTGAGAATTAAGCTGAAAACACAGCCAAGGTGCGGAAAATTCTACAGAGGATTTGGTATTCACAAAGCGTGCACGAGAAAACCTTGCTTTTACTCCTAAGCGGAATTTCAGAGATTAAGATAGGGACAAAGGGAGCCCGTGAAATGGCTCAGCACCTTAAAGTGCTTGTTGCCAAACCTGAGATTCACAGGTAGAAGTACAGAACCACTGCTGTACATTGTCCTGTGACAGACAGACAGACAGACAGACAGACAGACACACACACACACACACACACACACACACTATTGAAAGAAGAAAGACTTGGAGAAAACGGTCCAATCTCAAGAGTTCCCCATCAAGAAATTAGCAACACTGTGTGTGTGTGTGTGTGTGTGTGTGTGTGTGTGTGTGTGTGTGTGTGTGTGATTTAGATATGTTTAAACTCGCATAAATGTGGCAGTAAAGGAGGTATAGATGATCCAACCACACCTTCCATGCAGCTTCCCATGGTGTCTTGAGACACCTCCAGGCCTCTGGCCGCTGAATACCATTAATACCCCATTCCCCTCTTCAGGAAATGTCTGCAGACCTGCCTGGTGTAGCCTGGGCTACAGAATCATCCTGGAAACCACAGCACTAACATGACGTTCTGTGAGCATAGTGTGACCATTAAAGCTAAGAAATTACAGTTGGGGTAACAATTGCCTAAACCTCAAGTTTGCACCATCTCTGTTCCAGGACACATGCTCCACAGTGGATCTGCCTCTGCAAAGCTCCTTGGGTCGTCTTTATCTTTTCCGACTGTGACTTGTTTGACAAAACTCGTCGTCTAATGTCTAGGATGTCTCTGGCGTATGGATGGTTGTTGTGCGTTTGGAGTAAGAATGAGAAAGAACTGACATGTTCTTTTCAATACATCGTACTGATGATCCAGATGCTAAAGTGTCTTACTGTTAGTGGTATGACCTCGGCTCCTTAGTGGCCTAGTTTATTTCTCAGCAGAAAAGTCAAAATTCCTTCTTATGGAGTTGACAAATAACTTGGCAAGAACTTTTGAGTATATCCAAATGTTCTGTCTTCCTTCCTACAAACTTTTGACAAGACATCTAAGATCCATCAGTAGACAAATCCCTGCTCTGTCACGGTGAGCTTGTCCAGGGGCCCTTTTTGTATTGCCTTGATTCCATAGATGTTTGTTAATTTTAATTCTTCTGTGAGGGAGAATTCTCACTTCTCTCGCGTTTATTGTTATCCCTTTATAGATCAGGGCAGACTCATGAATATTTATTTGATCCTGTGGGTTCTAATATGATGCAGAGTTTGTTCCGTTGCTCAAGTGATTTCCACTTCAACCGTTGGGAGCGAGTTCAGGTTGGGCTTGTGCCTTCAGGTGTCTCCATGTCAGAAGCTCATCTTTGTTTCCCAGGTCATGTGGTGTCATGTTCCTCTTGTTCCCTTTTGAAGGACTGTTCACAACTTTCACAGGAGTTGGTGTTAGGGAAGGGGAATCTGGGCTGTGTTATGTTATGGGTTCAGTTATGCTGAGTAAGGAAGGAGAAAGTCAGGGAAAAGAAATTACTGCCACATATCAGACAGTTTCTTATAAAATATTACCTGATTTAAATTCATATTTAAAAGTCTATGGCATTTCCAGCTTTCATAATTTGTAATGTGTTCCCAACGTGTGCTCACACTCAATTATACTTCTGTAATATTGCATTCTTCCTTCTCAAGTTGGCCTACAAATGGCTAGTAAACAATTTTAACATGAGTTAGAGAATATTATCAATGTATTTTACTGTATACATTTTCCAAAACCCACCTCCATAAAAAGATACCTTAAAGTGGGACCCTAAAGAGTTGAGCTGTTTTGTGAGCAATCCCTTTCTCCTTTCTGCTTTATTTGGTCCTTGGAGTGATAGATCAGGTAGATCAGAAACAGACGGGAATGGATGACCTTTATAATGTGTGTGTGTGTGTGTGTGTGTGTGTGTGTGTGTGTGTGTGTGTGTTTTCTTTTCCTGTTGCTGTAAATTTATAAAAAGGGCTGTCTTTTATCCAGCACTAAATCCGGCACCTCAGTGCTCCAAGTTATCTGGTAGATATCTTTCCAGAAACGTACATCCTAATTCTGTGGCAGCCCAGTGTCTCTAGCCACCACACATTCTCTTAAACTTAAATCGCTACAAGAAAGAGCACACAACACAATAACCTCTGATCCAATTGATAAGATAGAATTGCCCACCTAGACACACAAAGCCTATGTACACCCATCCCTTAAGAATATTCATAACAACCTGTAAATACACAGAATGGAATCTTAACCTCAGCCTCCATGTTCTCTCCAAGGCTTCCTCCACTTTCCTGTTTCAGTCCTCCTCTTCCCTCAAACTTTTCTCCTGCCCATCCTTCCTTCTCATCCAATGACAGGCCTCGTTCTATCCTGCACCTGCCTTCACCTGTGTAATGAAATTATCCCACATTTCCAAGTCAAAAGTCATTTATAATACACCCTTGTATATTAAGTTTCACCGTAGAAAACACATAAGTGCAGTTGAAATATCAGATAATAGAAACAAGATTTCAGTGCAGAACTGTATTTTAGAGATCACCACCTAGTCCCACCATGAAATAAGAAATGCACATCCTACCTCTCTCTTCTTCCCACTGCACCTCCAGTGCTTGGAGCAAGTTTTTCAAGGTAAGTTTTCTGATAAAGTTTAAGCTAAACAATCGTAATCAAGATAAAGCCTCTTTCTTATTAGGGATGCATTTTTTACTATCAAATTTATTCTCTGATTTTATTCACGTGCTTTCAGTTTTCTTCCCTCAAAGTTTGAAGTTGCTATTACTGCTATGTGGTATCTGGCCATGCTAATTTGAAAGTCTTCTTGACAGATTAATATTTCTTTATTTATGTGTAGTATATGCACATGAGTGTGCAAATGTGTGTGCAAATGTATGTCTATACAGAAGTTAAAGGAGGAACACCCAGCATCTTCCTCTAGCATTGTCTGCCATAGTGCCTTGAGACAAGGGTCCAACTTCAAAACTCATGATCCATACGACTTGGGGAAGAAGAATGGGACTCAGTAGTTGTAGGATATAAAGCAACCAGCCACGTGAGACTTCATTTAAGTGGCCACTGGCCACTTCCCCAATTTGACCATGGGTAACATGGGAAGGTTTAGGAGTGCCCAGCCTTTGAATTAGTCAAGGTATTTGAAAATTAATTGGCAGGAGGACGCATGCATCTCTCTCTCTCTCTCTCTCTCTCTCTCTCTCTCTCTCTCTCTCTCTCACACACACACACACACACACACACACACACAATTTAACCAAACTTATATAACATATATAATTACTCCCAAGGAAGGGGTACTCCTGTGACAATGCTTGATTGTTTTCTCCAATCCACATCTTAGATTCTTCCTCTGTATTTACACATTTTTTAAGTATAAAAAGAATAAAAAGAAACTGTCTTACTTATTTTTCCATTGTTGTTATAAATCATTATGACCAATGTATCTTATAAACAAAGGTATTTAATTGGGCTTACAGTTTCAAAGTCCATGAATAATCTGTTCAGTGCTTACAACTTGTTCTGCGAGCAAGAGGCAGAAAGAAACATGTTGGAAATGGGACACGTCTTTTGAAACATCAAAGCCCACCTCCAGTCGCCACACCTCCTCCAACAAGACTACATCTCTTAATCCTTTCCAAACAGTCACACCAACTGGGGATCCAGAGCCAAAGCCTATGGGGCCATTCTCATCCAAACCACTGCATTCCACCCCCTCATTCCCGTAGACAGGTATATGGTCAAATCAAAATGCACAGCTCATTTTGTCCAACTTCAAAGGTTCCCACAGTCTTTCAGTCTCAACACTATCTAAAAGTCAAAAGTTCTTTCTGAGACTCAACACAATAACCCAAAATAAAACACAAAAGCAAATTACAAACTTCGACATACACTGTTACAAAACTTACATTACCATTTGTCTTAGGGTCTTACTGCTGGGAACAGACACCATGACCAAGGTAAGTCTTAGACAACATTGGGGCTGGCTTACAGGTTCAGAGGTTCAGTCCAGTATCACCTACATCTGAAGGCTGCTAGTGGAAGACTAACTTGCACTAACTTCCAGGCACCTAGGGTGAGGGTCTTAAGGCCACGCCCACAGTGACACACCTACTCCAATAAGGCCACACCTCCCAACAGTGACACTCTCTGGGCCAAGCATATACAAACCATCACACCATTCCAAAAGGTAAGAATGAGGGAATAGTGGGGGGAACTGGACTGAAAGAAAACTAAAATCCAGCAAGGCAAACTTCAAATCTTGTAATCCTTGTCTGGTGTCGATACACTTCTCATTTTGGGACTGGTTCCACTCCCTGTGTGCAGCTCTCCTTAGCGGATATCCCACAATTCTTGTACCTATAATACTTTGGGGTATCCAACACAGTCACACTTCACTCTTACATCTTCACGCCAGGCCTCTCAGAGCTTCTGGCCTTGTTGGGACCTTCATCCAGGGACTGCCTTAACACACATTATCTGTCCCTTGTCATGGAGGAAGGTTCCACAACCCCTTTACTCCTGTATCCTCCATGACTGCAAGCCAGACACAGGTGGATGGCAGTGTCTAACTCAGCTGCCTTGCTGTCTGGAGCCTGGCCTCCTTGACTTACACTGGAAGAAGCTTTCCTTTCTTGTTCCTTCTTAGTGCCCAGAGTTCCTAAGTCTTCAACATTCATCAAAACAAACAAACAGACAAATAAATAAAAGTAAATTCCCCTTTGGTTGGGTCTTGCACAACAATAGCCTGGTACAAACTTATGTCTTGGTTGCTTTTCAATTATTGTGGTAAAACACCACGACCAAGGCAACTTACAGAAGAAAGGATCTTTGCGGCTTGCACTTCCGTAGGCACAGGAGTCCACAACCATCATGACGGGAAGCGTGTTCAGCAGCAAGCAGGCAGGGTACTGGAGCGGCATCTGGGAGCGCATATCCCAATCCTTAAACAGGAGACAGGGGGCTTCTTAATGTGGGGTAAGTCTTTTGAAACCTCAGGCTTATCCCCAGTGACAGACCTCCTCCAACAAGTCCACACTTTCTAGTTCTTCCAAAACAGCTCCACAAACGGGTGAACAAGCACGCAAATGTATGAGCCACTCTCATCCAAACACTGAAAAACTGGACAGCAAAGTCCTCCATTTTTAAGGCTTTCCCCCCTAAACACTGGCATCTCCCCTATCCACACGTAAGTCATTAGCGTCTTACCAACTTGACCAGTGTTTTTAAGAATTCAACATATTTTCATAAGAAAACCAAATAAAACAAAAAAACGAACAGAAAAATGTTTTCTTTGATTCACATGTAAATAGTCTCATGGCAACACCCAGAAATTTGGCAGAACCTGATTTAAATACATTTGAGCAGCTATACACTGAGCGCCAGGCTTTGAAATTCTGGGGCTGGGTCTTTAACACGCATACAAACATTTCTCTTCTGTTTCCTAGTATCCACCAGGCTCGGTATGACCTAAGTAGCTTTTCGAACCTTTAGGTGCACTGATTTACATACACTGAACAATGGCTCAGGTTTAGTGTTCTCTCATGGGAGCCCCAGCTCATGAAATCAAAAAAAACTAAGTGTGTAACTAATTAATCTGTTACATTCTGAAAACTTCCCGGAGAAACACGTAATATAAGTTTGTGATCACTGTTTACAAATTCAAGCTTCCTTAAATACATCGAAGGGAAACATTAAATATTATTAAATATTCATGTGTGTGTGTGTATGTGTGTATGTGTGTGTGTGTATGTGTGTGTGTGTGTCTGTGTGTCACTGTGTGTGTGTGTGTGTTTGTGTGCACGTGTGTGTGTGTGTATGTGTGTGTATGTGTGTGTATGTGTGTGTCTGTGTGTGTGTGTATGTGTGTGTGTGTGTCTGTCTGTCTGTCTCTCTCTCTCTCTGTGTGTGTCTGTGTGTCTCTGTGTGTGTGTGTGTGTGTGTGTGTGTGTGTGTGTGTGTGTGTGTGTGTCCATGTGTGTGTCTGTGTGTGTCTGTGTGTGTGT
>NC_046168.1:48286326-48511326 GCF_011064425.1 Rattus rattus | reverse complement strand
CCTCTAAGACAGAGGGAGCCACCCCACCAGTCTCCTGCCGGATATCAAGTCGTTCACCCACGGGTAATGAGCTGTGGAATTTCAGGTTTTACCTCATCACATCCATCACTCATTGGCTCGTCCCACCTTGAGATCCCCTGAAGGTTTGGGGAATGGTGATTTCAAACTAAATCTCTTACCAAGGCTGCTTTTTTGAATTACTAAAAAGGCATAGGGGTCTGGAGGGATTTGCCTCTCGGATGGATAAATCTTCAGGATAAATGGAAGGGATGTGTAGAAAGCTTTAACCAACAGACAGGTCTGCAATAACCTATCAGAAAAAGTAAGCGCCTGAAAAACGACCCTGGTGTGAGACCTCTGTCAATGTTAGCAGTGCCACCGACTCATCCGTTCCCCGGACCAGGTTTCTGGGGAGTCTGGGTAGAGCGTCCATTAACATAAACGGGCCCAGAGTTCAGAGGGCGCCAGTTCCCATCAGGACACGGAGAAGGTTGAAGGGGTTTCTGTTGCCATTGCAAACCAACATCCCACAGATTCCAGGGCTTGCCCGAGATCATGGTGACGTCAGCACACATGGAATAGATCCATGGCTTAGAATTGAGTGGGGAGCGTCCTCATCAGCAAGAAACAAGGGCCCCAGCCTTCCTAGGAAGTGTTCAAGTCTGTTGTTCACAACAGTGGAGTCGCTGCAATGAAAAACCAGACCCACACACCCCACTGGGAGAGCAGAATGGACGAAAGGATTTGATCCAGGATTAGGTGACCAGCTTCTCATCTGAGCCTAGCCTTGTCTGGAAGGATCCAGAAAAACCATGCTCCATCTTGCGAGCCAGCAGCTGCTCACTCACCAGTGGCCGGTGGCCAGTTTTCTTCTGGAGGGAACCTTGAAGATTGAGCGTTACGCCCCAAGAAAACTACTTGTGTTTAGCATGTGAGCGAGGCTGCTCAAGGGATAATGGGACACTTGGGGACAGATACCATCAATAAACCAATGACACTCAGCCCCGAATCCCACTCCCATCCTTGTCCGGTCACTTATTTTATAGGTTCCCTGATGAGATAAATACTAGCCTAGTTCATTGGGGACGGAATGAAGGTGATTCTGAAGGTGAAGTAAATGTTCGATGCATTTTTCCTAATAATTCAGCACAAGTACCTGCTTAAATGGAGAAATATGTTCAGCGTCCAGGCCTCCAGAGGGTCAGAGAGCATCCTCTTTTTTTTTTAACTTAATCTGTTCAGTCTTTGTATTATATCTTGTGTCTGTGAATATTTGCTTCATTTTGAAGGGCAAGGAAAATGGGGCCATCCGTAGATACTTGTTCACAGGCTCTAACTGTGGGCCGTGCCCATTTTCCTCAGAAAGAACTAGGCGGTGTACAAATTCTAGCTACTCTCGGTGTCTGCCTTGCCAGCTGACTCAGGGGCCTGAGACCACCATCTTCTACAACTGAAGTTTGCCCCCTCACCACCTAGGAAGGTCCTACTTAGAACCTGTAGGCAGCTGGAGCCTTCCTTATTCAAAACTTTAAAGCCAATCTAAGGGATAACTCAGTCAGTAACGTGCTTGTCTCCCAGGCAGAACGTCTTTGGTCTGAGCATCAAGAACCTAGACATTTTACAAAGCTAAGCAAGAGAGCACGCACCTGTATTCCAGGTTGATGTCTCAAAAGAGATGGGTGGGATTCCTCAGGATGGTACCTGAGGTGGTCCTCTAGCCTTCACATGTCGTTAGGCTGGAAGCCAGCAAACCCAGTGATAAACTAGGGGAATGGGCACATGCAGCCACACTTGGATTGATTGATTGATTGATTGATTGATTGATTTTTGTCTCGCAGTTTGAATCCAAGTACAAGTTCTATAAGGATGGAAGTGGGAAGCCTTTCATGTTGTCTTTCTTCTGTATCCCGAGTGCCTAGGCATATAAATACTGTTTGGTGACTATGGTCTACATCGTGCCACCCCTGTGGAGGCAGGGGGTGATCTCCAGAAGGATGGGCATCTTGAGGACTCAAGCATCCCCAGTGCACAGGGCTCATCCCTAGTTGTAGAGAGAATGCTGCTTCCTTTAACACCATTGTGTGACGCGATTATGGTTTTCTTTTAATCCCAGGTGTGAGCTATGGGGCTGCTTGAGATTGTCCACAGCCACCAACTGCAATTTGTCTCGTGCTCTAGGAGACTTTTTTCAGCTGCGGATAGTTTACACTTGGAATTCTGGGGACTCTGGAGAGGGTATGAATGTGGTAGCCTTGAGAGAGCCTGATGGCTTCCCCATCTGCTGTTGCTGGTCCCTGCTACTGCATTTGCTATTGCTGGATTGCTGGATTGCTGGATTGCTGGATTGCTGGATTGCTGGATTGCTGGATTGCTGGGTCACTGGGTTGCTGGGTCACTGGGTTACTGGATCACTGGGTTACTACATTGATAGGTTGCTAGTTTGAGACATTCTAAAGACGAAGATTGCACTCGCCCCGGGAACAGTACACTGCTAGTCAGCAGGAAATAATCTAAGGAAGTCCAGGCCCACTTTCCCCTCTAACCTTCTTTCTCTCCAACCTAGTGTTGAGGGGTTGGAAGGCACTATAGTGGAAAAAAGGTTTGGTAGGGTGGTAGATATAAAACCCTAATAAAGTAGCCCAAAAAAGTACACCTACACCTGGTTCGTCCATCGCAGTCAGCATGGAAAGTGTAGCAGGTACACACAACATCAGCAAAGAGGTCAAGCCAATGCCCCTTTGCATCTGGTCTAAATGCTGTCACATGCCACTCTAGATGCAGAAAAGCCTGAAGAAGGAGGGGAAAATGAGAAGAAACAGTTTAGCACGAGAGCCTCATGTGGCATGGGGCTTCGACCCCAATGTTTCAGGGGCAGACAGGCAGATCCTCCGGATTCACTGTCTAGCCATTCTGCCAAATCAGTCAGACTCCGGGTCATTAGGAGATCATGTCTCAAAAGACAGAGAAATAGCCTCTGGTCTCAACATACACATGAACACACAAACACATGCTTACAACCACAGGAACATATGTACACACACACACACACACACACACACACACACAACTAAGAGCATTTATCCATTGACAATGTACATATAACATTTTCGGGTTTGGCGTATCAAAATATTTTAGGATGGTTTGGAACAGATTCCAACTTGCTTTAAGGTTGTTAAAAATGTATTCATTCAACGAATTCTGAGAAAATTCTGGTTAATGGGATGGGAGACAAAGAGGATACTAAGGACAAGAGAATAAAAAAAATATTTTTAAAAGTGTGAGCAGTATTTTGACAGGCCAAGAGATTGTTATGCCGAACCTCGGAGACGAGTTAGCAAGAAAGAAAGGGCTGCTTTGTGGCACAGCGAGAACTGGAAAGTCACTCCTTTGGCAATGAAGCTGATCCAATAAAATTATTTATTATTTATAAAATCTTATTTAAGGATGTGTTCAAAGGTTTAGAGAATTACTGAGACAATCTTAACTTCTATGTGTTATCTCCCCAGATTAACCAGTTTCTACTTTGTGACAGAAAGACATGTCCCCATCTCCTACCCACTCCGCCCACCCTCCACTGTTGAAAGAGAGCATGGTGTCCCTTTACTCCTAAGTCCCTGAGCCTGTGTTCCCAAGGCACCATGCCCTTTCCTCTTGCACAGTGGTCACACTCAGAGCATTCACTGATGGTGGTACCTCATGATTCCTGCACACAGTCAGGATGTCACTCACCCTGATAATGCCCTTTCAACTCCCACCCGGGTCCTAGGAACTGATTCATAACCCCATCGCTCAGCTGCTGGGTCAGCTGGGCCTCCTTTCTCAGAACCAGGCCACTGTCTGTTTTGTTTCCATATAGAAGCACCACAGTTCACTCTGACTGCAGATGCTCCTGCTCAAGAGGCTGGAGACACCACAGAATCAGCTTGTGGGCCGCTTTCCTGCAGAGCTTTTTCAGAAGAATGTGACCTCCTCATTGCATCCTGTAGTCAGCCAGAAGTGCACGGCTCTCCCAAAACCAGCCAAGCTATTGTCCACTTGTCAAAACGGAATGGCTTCGCATTCTGAACTGTGAAGTTTTGTCTTTCCATTGGTAATCAATAAGTGATTGGTGGGAAGGGTTTTAAGACCTCCTCCACCCACACACACAGGGGTCCTGATTTCAGCTACTATTGTGCATTTCCTCAACTTGCCATTATGTCCTGTCACTGATTATTTTAGTCGCATGTTCTAGAGTTCCCTACATTTTCATTCTTTCCACACTGGGATTCCTGATCTGTCTGCTTATTACATTTTCCTTTAAATCCGTTAACATTTGTAAATGCTATTTTCAAATCCCTGGCCCTGCTGGATCTAACATCTGGTATGTATCGGATGCTACCGTATCGTGACTCAAAGTCAAATTTTCTGCATTCTGGTGATGTCCATGGATTTTTCTGCAAGTAACATTTAAATTTTTAAATTATTAATTCTTTTTTATTTGCGAGAGTTTTACAGGCGAACTTTTATTAGACTGCAGGTTGTAGATGCCTGTTTCATTGTGTTTCTTTAAAACACACTGATGCTTGCTTTAGCAGATGGGCAACACTAACTGAAGTTGGACTCCAAGTCCCCTGGATAGGTGGCAGTGGATATCAATGACTCTCTGTCTTGCAAGTGTTGTCTCTCACTGGGAAACTGGGATCTCCCTGCACCGTGCTTACAAACCATAATCAGGGAGGGGCTTAAATACTGGGGCTACCTTTCTTGTACCCTTAATTTTCATAATCCCCTTTACTCTCCAGCCTCCCCTAGTCCCAAATAAGGCTCGCAATGATCAAGCCAATGAAGGTTCTCATCTCTCCTCATGTGTTACACACACAACACAATCTGCCAGCGTCCTCCTGCTAGGACGCAAACAAGCAAGTGAAGGCAGCACCCCAGGCTCCCCTTCACCCTGTCCGCTCACACCACCTGACACCTTCAAAATCTGTCCCTACTGTTTTCCCAGATTTCATATTGTATCTGGTACAGCCTTCTCCATCTTGCCAGACAAGGTACACCAAGCATCCTCTTCAATCTGAAATACCATGGCTTCCTCGCAGCGTCGGCTCACTCTCAGGTTATCCCACGATTTGAACTTCCCGCCAGCGTTGCTACTCTGCCTGTGACAGAAAATGGAGCCTTCATCCCTACAACTCATGACTTTCACTTGCCTAAGTGATGCATCTCAGCAGACGATTCTGAACGAGTCTCTCTAGTGTTTAACTTGAAGTCGTCTTCTTTGCTGGGTGGGAAATCTAACCGGTATTGCACGTTGCATAATTGAAATACAGTCCCCTGGACGCTAGAGAAAGTGAACGTGTGGGAAGGACTCTCTTGTCACCATTTAGCATGTGCGTATACATTTATAGGAAACCTGATCTTACTTAGCTGTGAGTTGACATAAAAGGAGAGTTTTAATTAGACCCTGTGAAATAACTCTAAATACACCCAAGATCCTATTCAAGTGCTTGCACTCAATTTCCTCGAGCCACAGGTTTTCAGCACAAGTCTTTGTTTTGCCTTCTCCACACAGTACAGCTCACTGCCCCATGCCTTTGGACAAAGGAGCTCACACATTGAGACTATGCTGCTGCTGTGTACCCATTCCTTGTTCCAAGTCTCATGTCCCCTGACCTCAGCTTCCATCACTAGGCCACTGAGTCCTAGAGTACTAAGGAGAGAAGGCAGTACCTTCCTACCAAGCCTGCTCTCCCTACCATGTCCCCAGCTATTCACTGAAGGAGGACGGGAAGGGAATTCACAGCTGACATAGAAACCTGAGGTACCTCCTCAAGCTGAAGAGAACCGTGAGGGGAAAGCCTCAGAAATGAACCCAGACCAATGAAGAGGGGAAGTTGGGGCTAGAAAGCAATTAGAACCATGACCAAGACACTGGAGTCCCGTGGCAAACACCACGCTGCTACCCTTCCTTCAATTTACAGTCCTGCTCCACTTGTAACTCTAACCTAACAACATGCCATCTTTCCTTCTCGGGTTATTTATTCACAAGTGCATTTTCAGTATCGGCCCCTTCATTCATTAATCCTAATGTGGCCTTTTCCAATGTCTACTTACCATTTTAAATACTTACTATAATTTACAGGGCTTTCTTGAACACATCCAAGGTATATTATATGGGGCCAGCTTAATGGAAACTCTTGTATACCAAAGCAGGAAAAAACACATTTAATTTATGATGGCTTTGAATTTTGATCATAATTTACGCAAGGAGACCTATTCATACAAAGCAATACCAATATAATCTTTGAAAAGCAATCAAAAAATAAGACAATAAATGCTATCTTATTGGGTTTTTTTTTTTCTCTCAAAGCTTAAGCACGTCCTGGTATTATGCAAATTATATTTAACTACGTGATACTTAGGTTACCATAATTGCTCTTGAGCTAATTTTATTAACTTACATTTTAGGAACATTTTAGCCACACAAAAATTCTTTTTTAAATGTGTGTGTTTCTCTTTTCCTCCTCAAATAAACTGTCCATTTTCTTCTGTTTGAGAATTAAAGGCAGCAAAAAAATGAGAAGTAGGAAATGAAGAGAAAGAAGTATGACTCAGAGAGTTATGCCCAAGGAGACCTCTCCTCAGGTCTTCCATGCAAGCTCCTAAAGTCTCTAAACCCATAAGGGGTTTACAGAGATGGTGCTGAGAAATCTCACCAGGGAACTGGGCCTTCTCTAGCCCTGCTTCTGGTCTGAGCCCATCAGAATAAATCATTTCCTAAGGCTCCACTTAGTGAAGGAAATTCACACGGTAAGTGAATTAAGACAACAAGGGTCTTGGCTCACCCCCTTAGAGTTGAGAACAGGAATCCTGCAGGTGAGCTGGGTCCCAGATACAGTTAGGGACCTCAGAAGCCAAAAGAGCAGCCTCTTGGAGAACCAAGAAAACTTCCTCACGAAACTGGGCTTCGGTGGGGATTTACGAAGGACAGCTGAGTAGGCCAAAGGCCAAGGGATTCTTGTAACCCAAGAACAAGGAGGACAGACATTAAGACAGTGGCCAGTGAGGCTGTTTGGAGGCAACTGGGCTTCAACCTGACTGCAAAACAGGGCATATCTAAGAGCTTCTCATGGTTCATTAAGGTGGAAATCTCTGGTTTCTTTGGAGAGTCAGTTAGGTCATAATGATGTTTTTCTGGTGCAGACAGGTGAACAGATGTTTTGCTAAAGCAAACATGTGAACGGAAGCATGATGTTTAGCAAGAATGTAAATATGACCCCACAGACAGTGGGAGCTTGAGCTTGGGTTCCCTTTGCTTTGCCTTGCTGGTCTTTGCTGACAACGCACATGTATTGGTTCGCCTTACATTGAGTTCCTTAGCCTCGCTTGTGGCAACTCCATAGAGAGAAGTTTGCCAAAGATCTTCCAGTGAGATTCATGTGGCTTCTTGTGGCTTCTTACAGCTTCCCTGGATGTGGGCCAGTTGGTAAGCCTCACGGTTTCTTCTGGTTTGAACTGCCCTTGCTGATTCATGCACAGTGTCTGCCGAGTAGACTGAACTGCTGGTGCCAATTCATGTTTGGTGTTTGTGAGTAAAGTGGAATCACCAAAAAGAACTATTTCTAAACAGGTCCATTTTCCCATATCCGAATAACCTCTCTTTTCCATTCCCTCTAGTGGATGGTGAGTTAGAGGAGAGGTTAAACCCTTATTAAAATAGGTTGTGAAAAATATATACCTACAAGGACCCCTAACATAGACATACTGGGTAACTCAGCTTCTAATATGGTAGAGGAAACAGCAGATTATGAGGGGTTAGCAATGTCGCTTATGGAGGCTAGCAAAATGGCAGCTACTGCCACGTCGGGAGGAGAACAACAGAGTTCAAGCTTGGTGAATGAGACTGGGGATGAACCGCATGGTTAAAAAAGGGAACCAGACTAGGCTGGAAGGTAGAATGTCACCCTGCCCTGCTCCATGTACCTACCAAGTACCCAAGGCACCTCAGGGAGACAAGGGGCCTGGAAGGGCAGGAGTCAGCACAGGGAGAACAGGTTAATGTGCAACCAAGTGCACCACCAGAGATGTGCTTGGGGCTACGAAGCTACCTTTAGCTTTCCTAGTCTTTGTGCAGCACGGGCCTGCTAATGATGGTGGACAGGTCTACAGTGAGTTGACCTAGCATCTGATAGAAATGCTAGATTTAAAACATTTTAAAGAGGCTCCATTTGTTACGGAAATACTAAGGAACTAGGCTACTCCTAATAACCCTTCTTTTCCATTACCTCTGGTGGGTAGTGGGCTAGAGGGGCAGTTGAACCCTTACTAGAGTAGGTTGTGAGAAATATATACCTAGAGTTAGTCACTATCTGAGGGTTGCCTGAGCGTAAGAATGTTCAGTTCAAGGAGTGAGCTCTAGGCAATGCTTGGTGGTGTGAGTGCTGAGTGGACATTGTAGTTACGTACTCTACCAAAGACTACTGAGGGTCAGAATTTGAGCAGAACCTAGACTCTTTGAGGAGGGAAGAAAAGAAAAGGCTACAAAACACCCTGAGGTGAAGCTCTAAGTTACAAGGACTTCTTCCTTCTCATTCCTGGTCTCTGCCATGCTGATCTGATCCATGGAAGCGAGTGTTCTGTATAACTGTGTACCCGGCTGGAGCACAGGAAAGCTCGGGTGGAAGGAAGTCCACCCTACTTAGTCAGACTCAGACCTGTTGACAACTGTCCTCTTCATCCCAAAACAAACACAACCTTGTGCTTGAGAAGTCTATGACAGATGCCAGACAACCTTTCTCCGGGACATAGGAATGGATTTTCTCTTCATTTTTAAGGGGTGAGAAACTGAGAGGAAACTGAAAACAAATGCCTTTGGGCCACCACTAAGGCCTAAGAAAAGCACGGAGATCCCCCAACGCAGCCTCCTTCCACCTAGGAACTATCTAAAGAGATGGCCCACAGAGAAGCAGGGGATAATTCAGCTAAGAGCGAAAGAGGCCACAGTCTTAATTAGCCATGCTACTCGGTCCATAAATTGTGAGGTTGTTCATTTATGCACCACATAATCGGCATGGGAGGAGCCTGACTGACACGGGAAGATTGTAGAGGGACATGATAGAAATGAACAAATGGCACTTTAAACACCTGCATATGGCTGGAGTGCTCTTCCAACCACAACAAGTGCAGTTTAATGCCCCTCTCGCCGGTGAGTAACATGCTTCTCATGACACCATTCTCATGAGTTATCCCTGTTCTTGTCGAAAAGGCTTCACCCGAGAATGGAAGATGCTGGCAGCTTTAAGAAGAAGGGAACTTAACCTGGACAGAAGGACAGAGGACAAGAGGCAGAAGAAGATGGGGAACAAGAAGGTGGATACTCAAACAGATAAGAGACGGTCACCAAATGGATTTTGGTTTCTACTGTATTAGTTTCTTTTCTCAGTTCTGTGGGCAAACCCTTGTTTGTCTTAGTAGCACAAGGCTTTATTTTGGCTTCCAGTCCGAGGGGACAGAGCCTATCACGAGGCAGCTCTCAGTCAGGAAGCAGACTGACTTGACACAGTCAAAGTATGTTCCCAGGGATCAACTTCCTCCAGCAAGTCTCCTCAGCCTTCCCAAACAGTGCCGTGTTTGGGGATGAAGAGTTCAAACACAGGAGCCAATAAGGGCATTTCATATTCAAACCATAGTGCCCCTACCTGATACACTATGGTTCACACCAACATTGTGTTGGAACATTCTTCCTCCTGCAGAACAAGCCTGACTTACCACACTCGGTGGTTTAAGATTCCAGCAGATGTACTAAATGAGGTGAGACAGATGTGGTGGTGGTGTTCCCTCTTCTTTGAAATTAAATGTCTGAGACCCACTGGACTTCAGACCACCTTGACTCAGTTCTGCAGCTCCAGTTGGTTCATGAAGCTGTTTGGACTTAGAATGTACTTTCACCTTTCATCCCTAGAGGACGAAAGGCTTAAAGGACCCTGAGAACCGGCTACCTTGTCCCAGCCACCCGTGCTCATCTCACAGGGAGAATTCCCAGAGTGGCTCACTCTGACCACCCATCTCTCTGCCCATGACGTAGGAAAGAACACAGAAGCACACAGAAGTCAGCCTCCTCAGGTCATGTGGTGGACAGTTGGTACCAGCAGGACTTTGAAATCCAATCAAAGAATAAGTTGACTCCTGTGGATATGAATGTTGGGCTTAAGAAATCTCACTCAACATTTTCCCAAGGAAACGGGCTGTTAGAGTTCTGTGTAGGACCCCAAATTCAGATTCTTCTGCTTCCGTGAGAGCATGTAGAGAAGCCCTTTACTTTCATCCAGAGAGACCGTTTATTTTAAGGCTTACAGGCCTGCATCGCCTTCAGACCCACAGCCTGGGCTATGACCATGAAGCATGGTCTGAGCTGCGGAACTGGTGAACCTCAGGGCTCCCTGTGTTTGCGTAGCTTCCGCCATTGGCTAGAATGCAGTATTCTGATCCTTCACAGATGGCCACACACAGAAGAATTGCGAAAAGGTCATACTCCAGCTGCTACTGTAGCACCTTGACTCTCTGCCATCACTGTCGCCAGGGTGGGTGTCTCCATGGTCGCTGCTGCTAACCCTGTATAACCAGCTACAATGGTGCCTCTCATCCACACTGCAGAGCTCCCACCCAGTGGAGCAAATTGCTAAAACATGAGACACAGGAGAGAAAAGGAGACCCACCGCTGCCCAGCTCCATGGGTTTTGTGTACCTCTAGCTCCCCGTCAGACTGGGGAGTTTCCTGCTTTAATGTGTTCTAATAGAGCCCTCTCTGGCTCTGGCTCTGGCTCTGGCTCTGGCTCTGGCTCTTGGAGATGCTGTACCTCACCCATGCACACTGAACAAACCTAATGAGATATCAATCTCCAGCCATCTACCCCACCACCACCACCACCTTGCCCTGGCTAAGACAATTTCCACATCTGGCACCCTGCAAGGAAGTGTTGTCTCCACTGAAGAGATGGTGATGGGGAGGTATATATGTGCATGTGCTTGTCTATATTGTGACCAGAAGTTGACATTAGAGTCTGCCTTGATTTCTGCATAGAACACAGGTTAGTGAGATAGCCTGAGTCAGTCCTTTGGACACCACATTATAGTTTTGTCTAGGACCCAGATTCTTCTGTTTCCGTGCAAGCATGTAGAGCATGCCCACAAGGCCAATGTGAGGTATAGTGCCCCTCGCAGAGACATTGACTTTAGCCTTCCATGTGGCAGCTATGTCTGCAAAGCAATCACCATAAGGGGATGCTATCTGCCTGCCAAGAGACATGCTGCTCCCCTTCCTGGAGAGGCAGAGGCAAAAAGCACCCATTGCTAAGCAGTGTGTATTCCAGTGACTGACATCACTGCATGAACTTCCCATTTGCACATGTGTCAGGATGATCAACAGCTTCTTAGAGGGAAGTTCATAACCCAACCATATATTAGCAAGTGAGAGGTTCTGAGATGAAATTCCTGGAAGTCCCCTTCTACCCCATTAACTGCCAAATAAATAGATGCCCGTTGTGGCCCTCTGTGGCCCTGTGCACTTACAAGGGCTTCCACCAGAGCTGCTGACATGAAGATGAGACAAAGGCAGAAGCCTAGGCTTGTCTACTTCTTGTCATCCTCTTTGCTACCTCTCTGGCTCAAGTGTTTAAAAGCTCTGTGTGTGTGTGAGAGTGTGTGTGTGTGTGTGTGTGTGTGTATTGTGCATGTATGTGCATGTGAGCATGTGTGTGTGTGTGTATTGTGCATGTATGTGCATGTGAGCATGTGTGTGTGTGGTATGCATGTATGTGCTTGTGAGTATGTGTGTGTGTATGTGTGTGTGTGTTGTGCATGTGTGTTGGCATATATGTGGGTGTGCACGTGGGGGAGGTGTATATGTGCATGTGCTTGTCCACATCATGACCAGAGGTAGACACTGGGAGTCTTCCTCAATTGCTTTCTGTCTTACATAACTAGGCATGGTCTCATACTTGAACCCAGGACTTAATAACACAACCAGCCTAGGTAGCCAGCTTGTCTGGGAATCCTGTCCCTGCCTTCTTGGTTCCGGAATTGCAGGCAGGCCACCAGACCCCTTGGACACTTAGGTAGATGCTTGGGACCTGAACTCCAACACCCATGTTTGCACAGTGAATACTTTTACCCCCTGAGTAATACCCACACCCCCTCTCGACATTTTAAGGGCTTAAGTCCTGCAGTCTTAAACAAAATGTACCATGTCCTCACAGGATTCAAAAACTGGTTGTGCGATTTTGTGTGGAATGGTTGCCAGGAGGCCCAAAGTCCCTACAACGCTATGCATCTCAATAGTTAACATTCAAGTCAGCAGAGGCAGAGGAAAGCCACGAGGAGGTGGAACTAAGCCTTGGTGTCCAGATGTTAGTTTCATCTCCTGGCCTTTGGTTATGCAGCCTTGGTCTCGAGGAGAGCTAGGCAAGAAAGCCACAGTGACATGGCAATGCCAAATCTCCAACACCTCAGGCAAGTGGTCTGTGGCAGGTAGATAGTAGGCCTGAGGAAAACAAAGGGGCCAGCTTTTTCTTCAGCTACGTGAGGGAAGTCAACCTCTCCTAAGGGATTCAGGGATGCAGAGAACTTCCACACTCCCCACGTTCAACATGCGCTGTGGATCTCTTTTATCTTTGTGGTGACGGAAACTCAAACTCTCACTGCTGAAGAGAATTCAGCAGTGAGGGACGTGGGGCATTGTCTGAAGAACCACAGGCAGGAAAACTGATTCCAGGACTCTTCTACCTCTGACACCAGCTGCTTCTCTTCCATGCTAAGCACCACATGAACCTCATCCACCCTCTCCCTAAGCAATCCAGTTCCTAGACTAACACTCCAATGGCTGTTAAACCTCTGAGCATGAACAGTGACAGTTATTAATAAGTCATAACAGTCAGGGCTGACTTTCTGCCTTGAACCTGAAGAAGCAGCATCATGGCAAGAGATCGTGACCTGTTTCTGACCTCGTCTCTCTGGGAGGCTCAAGAGATAAGGACCTGTATGGTTAAAATCCACACCCACATGGTTGAAGATTATGTTTCATGTTGCCACCTTTGTAGGAAAAGCTTGGAACAGGAATCAAACCTCATTTGATCAACACTCCCTAAAGGGGTAGAGAAAGAAAAAATTAGAAGACAGGAACTATGGTGTAAAATAGGAAGAAGGAACTTTCTAGAATCCACAGTTTTGGAACCAGTACTTGCCACATGATTCCCTGTTTTTTGTTCCTGAGGTCAAGAACAACATCTCTCTGACCTCTGTAGAGAGCAGAGAGTCACCCCACGCGCTCTGTTGTGACAGTGGCCTTGGAGATGACTCTGCTTGGAAACAGGTTGCACAGCCTTGAGTGCTCTGCATGTGTTAGGATGCAAAAGCAGTAGTAGAAGTTCCTAATGGGTGTGTGCTCCATACTTTGAAATGTGTGAAAAAATAGCATTTGCACACTTTTAGATGTATTATTTTGATTTTTTATAACTGATCTGATAACACAACAGAACTTATTGAGTTCAACTACAAAGAACTTGGTCTTTTTAAGTCCTTAGCCCTATTTTAATAGAACGAGGGTCAAATTGTTTTTAACAACAGATTGATACATAATTTATACACCATAAAATTTGCCCTGAAACATTCAACTTAGTGGTTCTTAATATAACCTCAAAGTGGAGTCACCATTATCCTATCTGATTTTAGGATGACTTCATCATCCTGTGAGGAAACCCATGCCCCTTGGTCATCTATTCTTCACTCTCACCCTCGCAGCCCTAAAAGCTCCTCTTCTTCGCTCTCTTCCTGAGTTAACTTGCTCAGGATTTCATATTAACTCGGTCACACATCCTGTCACATGTAGCCAGCTCCCTCTTCCATTCCTTCCTGTGGCTGGCAAATACTCCAGGACAAGGACAAAGTGTCTTAGCATTGTCAAGTGACATTCATGAAGAGTGTTGCTGCTCCTGTCATGTGTGTGCAAGTTCGAGAATGAGTTTTTGTTCCCATATCTCTTAGGGTTACTGTTTGGATATGAAATGTCCCTACAGGCTCATGCGCTAAGGTCTTGGCTCTCTGATGATGGCTCTACTAGGAGGTGATGGGATCCTGTGGGTGCTAAAAAGGAATAGATTCACCCATGATAAGTTTTTGGGAGGCAGGGTCTAGTTGGAGGAATGAAAGCATGTCTTTGAGGGCATGTGTCCTGGTTGTTTTACTGTCCACTTTTAAGATCCTAGAGTTACCTAGGAAGAGGAAATTTCATTTAAACAGTTATCTTGCTCACATTGGCTTGTGGCTGTGGCTGTGAGATTGTCTTATTGATGATTTACATGGAAGGGTCTAGCCCTCTATGGGTGGCACTATCCCCTAGGCAAGTGGGCCTGTGCTGTATAAAAAATCCTATGTAAACATGAGTCAATAAGGAAGCCAGAAAGTATGGCAGTAAGTAGTGTGTTACTGCGTGACTTCACCTTAGTTCCTGCTCTCACTTCCTACAATGATGTTCTGTAACGTAGAAGTGTAAGCTGAAAGAAACCATTTTGGTTTATTTTATAACGTTTTTTGGTTAGGGTGTTTATCAAAGCAACTGAAAGTAAACTAAACCTCACTCCTTCCCCTCCCTTCTTTTTTCCTCCCTCTGTCTCTGTCTCTGTCTCACTGTCTCTCTGTCTGTCTCTGTCTGTCTCTCTCTCTCTCTCTCTCTCTCTCTCTCTCTCTCTCTCTCTCTCTCTCTCTCCATTCCTACATCATCCCTCCTTTCTGGCCCTGGCTACCTGAGTTGAACAACCTCTGCCCCACCATACATTCCCACCACCCATGGTCACCACAATGTCCTTCCCCATGCCCAAAGAAGGAGCCAGCCCTACCACGGACCAGACTAAAACCTCTGCAATCAAGAGCCAAGACAACTATTTTTTTTTTTTATTTTCTCACTTCTTTTTTTTTTTTATTAACTTGAATATTTCTTATATACATTTGAGTGTTATTCCCTTTCCCAGTTTTCGGGCAACATCCCCTCCCCCCCCCCTTCCTTATGGGTGTTCTCCTCCCACCCTCCCCCATTGCGCCCTCCCCCAACAGTCTAGTTCACTGGGGTTCAGTCTTATGGGACCCAGGGCTTCCCCTTCCACTGGTGCTCTTACTAGGATATTCATTGCTACCTATGAGGTCAGAGTCCAGGGTCAGTCCATGTATAGTCTTTAGGTAGTGGCTTAGTCCCTGGAAGCTCTGGTTGCTTGGCATTGTTGTACATATGGGATCTCGAGCCCCTTCAAGCTCTTCCAGTTCTTTCTCTGATTCCTTCAACGGGGGTCCTATTCTCAGTTCAGTGGTTTGCTGCTGACATTCGCCTCTGTATTTGCTGTATTCTGGCTGTGTCTCTCAGGAGCGATCTACACTTCTGCACTTCTTTGCTTCATCCCTCTTGTCTAATTGGGTGGCTGTATATATATGGGCCACATGTGGGGCAGGCTCTGAATGGGTGTTCCTTCAGTCTCTGTTTTAATCCAAGACAACTATTTTAAGTTGGTATTCTGAAACTTAGTTCCTAGAGCTTCCTCTAGATGCTTGTCAGTTTATCCCATTCAAGTGTCATGATGATCTCGTTTGGCCCTAATGGGTGGGCAGCTCTAGCTGGATGTCTCAGTGCCTCACCAGGGAATCTGGTCTGAGCTCTTCGGTTTCGTTATTAAACCCTACCACTGTGGTTTCTTTATTCCCATGGCCACCACTGTCACAGTAGAGGTCAAAGAGTAGAAATCAAAGAGTGCCCTACATAGCATCACAGGTCCCTAAGATACTTTCATAGGAGTTCATGTTACTTGCATAGAAATACTACAATGTTAGTGGTGCCCAAGTGGGATTTTCCAGATCCTACAAGAGGTTCGGTATTTCACAAGATTGAGCATCAAAGCAGATGAAATAAAGTTGGAAAATCAGGCCCAGCAGTAAAGAGGTTTGTAAACATGGGATCGGTGCTACCATGCTTGTACAAAGTTAGTGTCTCCTAGACATGGTGGATGGCTGACTCTAAGGCTTCTCTGATGACCCATAGCCTGTGTGAAACTGGGCATATAACTCGAAAGACTTTGCTCGGAGTGCCTTAGACCTATCTTGTCATTCCTCTCAAGTCCTGGCCTGATGAGCTGACAGAGTCAAACAAGAACAGAGTGGTTTGATCTCCCTTTCCTCATTAACTCATGCCAGAGAGCTACCCAGCCTTCTTGTGGACCACAGAGATCCCACAACCCAGTGTTCCTGCCCCGATACCACCTCAGACCCAGCAACACTGGGGTGGTAACCTGTGCACAGCCAGCAACTCGGAACCCCCGGAAGGGGATCCCCCAATGCATTATTGTGCATCATGTTTCATCTGCTGTTTCCCAAGTTAATGAAATCTCCTTTCCGAAAGACAGCCTCTGTCTTAGTTAAGTTTCTACTGCTGCGATAAACACCCTAACCGAAAGCAACTGGGGGAGAAAATTGTTTACTTTGCTTGCATTTCCACATCACAGTCCATCACAGAGGAACTGGGTGCAAAGACCTGGAATCCAGAACTGATGGGGGAGTCCAGGAGGAATGCTGTTTACTGGCTTTCTCTGCCTGTTCCTTTTATACACCCCAGGGCCACCTGCTGAGGAGGGGCATCACCCACAGTGGGTAGGTACTCCCACATCAATCCCTAATTTAAAAACTGTGCCACACACTCGCTTGCAGGCCAATCCAGTGGGCCTTTTCTCAACTGAGGCTCTGTCTTCCGAAATGACTCTCGCCTACGTCAAGTTTACAAGACAGCCAGCAGCACACCTCTCAGGCGTCTTGGAGCTCTACTATTACACAGCGATGCAGGACTAGTACATTAGCATCCATACACGTCCTTCAGCGATTACATAATATTTCTGCACACTCTTCGTGGGACCTAAGGTTCCTATTGTTTAGATGTTGCTTTGCTTTTGTTTTTGTTTTTGTTTTTTTTTTTTTTTACTTAAGTCAGCCACATTTGGGGAAAAAAAATGCTTCATGCTCAGCGTAAGTAGAGCGAGAGACTCTCCGAGCTCACCATGTGTGAAACAGCCCAAGAACCTCCACACAGCTCACGCATCTCACAACCCAGGAAGGAAGCGGGAATCGCTCCTGCTCTTAGGACCCTTTTAAGATGCCTCTTGAGTTTTCTTCTAACCATCCTGTAGCATCTTGCAACTCCTGCTGTACTGTATTAGAACAGGTAGATCCTTAAGGTCTACAACCATGAAGTCCTAGAAATAGGGTACGATGGGCCCCAATATCTCTTTCTGCCCAATCATCTGCAACTCATTTTTACTTTAATTAATGCCTGGATAAAAGCCTCTAAACACCTGTTTGTTGCAAACATAGGGCAAAGTGAAAGAAAGAATAAATTACACCCAAAACTCCAGTAACTGTCTTTTCCCATGTTCTCCTCAGCCTGGTATGAAGCCCTCCTCCTTCCATCCATACAAATGCTCTTTGATGATTCTTCCATAATGCTAAAGCATGACCCTACAGATCTTACTGAGTGCATTTTATTTTAATTGAATTTTTTAAAAGTCTTACTCATCTGTGAATGGTGCACAGAGTAAAACACTCATAGCCAAAGTTGTATGCTAAAGACTGGAATTTAAGACAGCAAGAGAGAGCCTGTCTTGGTAGTTCAGAGGCAACTGCGTGTATTTCAACAATAATTAAACTGGCCAACCCTACCTCTTCTCAACCAGAATCAGAATCAAGACTTCTGCTACATTAGGAAATCAGATCTTTCTCCTTTTGCCTCAGTACTTGACTGTCTCAAGCCTGGAAGCCCATTAGCAGGTGGAAGATTAAAATGTTAATTAGCAGCAAGGGAGCTGCTCTCTGAGAGAGAAGGGTAGCTGAGCACAACCTGCATCTCAGCTTATTCTCTGCTGAAGGGGCTGATCCAGCTTCTCTCAGAATCAGCTGGGTTCTGATCCTAAGAGGGTCACTCGGGTCACACAAGAGCCATCCCGAAGTTTGCACTCATCAGTTTCTTTTAGAGAAATCGCATGGGCTGGTTTTTTCCCATTCCTTGAAACAATATTAGCCAGAGAATTCTTGGGGATGCTCGTATAGGGATGTCATGTTTGTCTTCTTACCTTGCTGTGAAACTTGTCTTCTCTCATTACCAAGGTTATGTCCTTAACTGGCTACTGTTGATGGAGTGTGTGTTGTATGTATGTATCTGTGTGTGTCTATGTGTGTGTGTGTGTATGCATGTGTGTGTGTATGTCTCTGTGTGTATGTGCGTGTATGTATGCGTGTAAGTGTGTGTCTCTGTGTGTGTCTCTGTGTGTGTGTCTGTGTGTGTGTGTCTGTGTGTGTGTGTGTGTGTGTGTGTGTCTGTGTGTGTGTGTGTGTGTGTGTGTGGGTGTGTGTGTGTGTGGGTGTGTGTGTGTGTGTAAGTGTGTGTATGTGTGTGTATGTGTGTATGAGTATGCATGTGTATAAGTGTATCTGTGTATTGTATGTATGTGTGTGTTGGTGTTTGTGTATGCGTGTGTATATGTGTATAAGTGTATGTGTGTGTGGAGGGGGGGTCTCATTTTTATTGGTTCCTTGAGGATTTTGTACAATGTATTTTGATCAAATCTACCCTCTTTCTCCAGCTCCACCCAGAATTGTGTCTGTTTCTTTTTTGACCCAGCAGTACAGTTTGTGCTGCCCACATACTCTTGTGTGGCCTTTCACTAGAGCATGGTCACCCCCTGCCTGGGTCACAACTCCTCACAGCTGTCAATAGGTCCTTAGCAGGGTCTTTCCTGGCCTAAGCTCGTATGGGCCTACAGATGCTGCCGTGATGACTATGAGTTTGAAGGTACAACTGCCAGTGTGAATTCAGAAAACACTGTTCTCTTGTGGGCACCCCTGGACCTTAAAGTCTCTGTCCCGTCTTCCAGGATGAGCCCTGAGCCTACGGAGGACAGGGTGTGATGTAGATGTTCCCTTTACTCCACAGTCTTTCATTCTTGGCACCGTCACCAGTTGGAGCTCTCTGTGCCGGCTACTGCACAAAAGCTTCTCTGATGAGGGTTGAGAGGTGCACTGATCTGTGGATAGAGCAATACGTCACTAGGATTTTATTTAACACCATGCAAATTTAGTGAAGTAATAGTAGGCTCTCCCCTGGGGACTGTGATCCATCCAGGCACATGTTCTTGACATCAATAATAGTGCCTTATGTGGAATTAAACTTTCAGTGGACCCTAAGCTCAGCCAGTGGTTGGTTACTCCCTAAACATCAGTGCCACTATTGTACCAGTAGGCACATCTTGCCAGGTTGGCAGTTATGGTAGCTTTCAGGGCTCACAGCTGGGTAAGTGCCTTACTTAGGATTCCTATTTCTGTAATTAAACGCCATGACCAAAAGAAGCTTGAGGAGGGAGGAAGGGTTGATTTGACTTACATATCCTAGGCTCCAGTCCACCGAAGAAAGCCAAGGCAGGAATTCAAACAGGGCAGCAACCTAGAGACAAAACTGATATGGAGGGCATGGAGGAGTATTGCTTGCTAGATTGCTCCCCATGGCTTGCTCAACCTGCCCTCTTACAGAACTGGTACTACCAGCCCAGGGCATGCAACTGCTCTTGTGAGCTGTATCCTCTCCCATCTATTACTGATTTTTAAAAATGTACTACAGATTTGCCCACAGGCCAGTCTGGTAGGAATATTCTCCCAATTGACATTTCCTCTTCCAAAATGACTCTGGCTTACGCCAAGTGGGCATAAAACTCGCCAAGACAGTAAGGACTGGTGGTTATTTCTCTCCTTCCCTGGCATGCACAGTGTCATCAAGCATTATAAAAACTAACCAGTGGGGATGAGGTTTCCAGGCTACTACAGTTTGACTCCTCTGTGCTCTGTGCCTAACGTATGTAATGTCTTTAGCAGTATGGTTTTACTGCCAAGTTCTGGAGGGTATCTAAGAGTATTGGTTATAGCCTATAATGTTCAGGGACTATGGGATCTCACTGGCCAACAACTCTGAAAGAGTTAACCCCCTTTCTGTGCCTGGGCTTTTTATTTATAGCCGTGTGGTAACTAGTTGGAGCATTGTTGCCCAGTTATAGCATGTTTCCGTTGCTTATCTATTACTCTGGTAAAACATTATGACCAAGGCAATTTATAAAAAGAGGAAAACATAAATTTTGGGTCTTACTGTTTCACAGATTTAGAGTTCATGAATTTAGTGCTGTGAAACATGACAGACGGACATGGCACTGAGGTAGTAGTTGAAAGATCACAACTTGAAGAACAGCCCCATGATGGGGGCGGGGCAAAGAGGGGGGAGGAGAGAGAGGTAGGGGGCCACAGAGAGAGAGAGAGAGAGACAGAGAGAGAGACAGACAGAGAGACAGACAGAGAGACAGACAGAGAGAGAGACAGAGAGACAGACAGACAGACAGGCAGGCAGACATGCAGACAGACAGACAGACAGATTGGAATGGTATGTCCTTTGAAACCTTAAAGCCTGCCCCTAGTAACACACCTCCTCCAACAAAGTCACACCTCCTAATCCTTCCCAAACAGCTCCACCCATTTGGCACTAAATAGTCAACAATCCAAGCCTATGAGGCCATTCTCATTCAAATCACCACATACAGTGACTTGATTTAAACTCTTTAAATTTGTAGGTATTTTTGGAAGCTTCTCTGGTAGTAGGATTCCACAAGCCTTTTTTTTTTTTTTTAAAGGGATCTTTATCTCTCCATATAGGTGTTTCTTTCCCATGCCCCTGAATTTTTCAACTCATTTAGCCCTGCCTGTTTCATTATTCCTTTTAACACAGTGTAGTCTATCTTTTCTTCCTTAAGTCCACCCCTCCCCTATGGCGACGTATTAATTATCTGACCTCTGTGGGTATTCTACATGGAACACACACATCTGAAGATTCAAAGCTAACAAAGAAAATGTGACATTTGCCTTTCTGTGTCTGGGATACCTTGCTCGGAGTAATTGTATCCAGCTCCATCCATTTGTCTTTAATTTCATTACTTTGTTTTTCTTAATGACTGGATCCTTCTCTATTGCCTACATGCACCACCTTCTCCTGTCTATTCATCGCTGGATGGGTCTGTAGACTGTTCCTCTTTACTGGCTGTGATAAATCTTGAACAGCAATTGATACTGATGAATTGGTAGTGCTACAGCAAAATATGGAGTCTTTTGGGTATATGCCTAAGAGTGATAGATTTCAGTAGATCCATTTTCAGCTTTGGGAGAGCTCTACACTTCCATAGTGTGTGTACAGTTCGTACTTCCACCAACAGTGACTAAACGTTTCTCTTTCCCCACATCCATGCCAGCGTATGTGAATCAGCTATTCTTTTGTTGTTTGTTTGCTCACTTTGTTTTGACCCTAGACGTTTGGACTGAAGCAAAGTAAAGTTTGAAGTAATTTTTTTTTTAATTTTGTTTTCCCTAAACAAATTTATATTTAGTTGAACAGCTTTTAAAAACTGTTTCTTGAACATTTGCATTTCATCCTTTGAGACCTTTCCCCTTGGTTCCGTGACCCATTTCTAACTGGGTGGTTGATTTCCTTAATGTCTAGTTTTGTTTGTTTTGTTTAAATTCCATTCCTCTGTCAGATGTGTATCTTGTAAAGACTCGCTCCATTCTTCAGACTGGCTCTTCACTCAAGTGAAGTTTTCCTTCGCTGTACAAAAGCTATTTGGTTTCCTGAGACCCCACCTTTTAATTCTTGGTCTTAATGCCTTTGTTATCAGGGTTCCCATTTAGAAAGTCCTTTCCTGGTCAAGTAACATATAAAGGCAGACCTATCAGAATCACACCAGACTTTTCGCCAGAAACTATGAAGGCCAGAAGATCCTGGACTGATGTCATACAGACCCTAAGAGAACACAAATGCCAGCCCAGGATACTGTATCCTGCAAAACTTCATAATTAACATAGATGGAGAAACCAAGATATTCATGACAAAACCAAATTTACACAATATCTTTCTACAAATCCAGCACTACAAAGGATAATAAATGGTAAAAAGCCCAACATAAGGAGGCAAGCTATACCCAAGAAAGAGGCAAGAAACTAATTGTCTTGTCAACAAAACAAAAGAAGAAAAGCACACAAACATAACACATCAAATATGAATATAACAGGAAGCAATAATCACTATTCATAATATCTCTCAACATCAATGGCCTCAACTCCCCAATAAAAAGACATAGATTAACAAACTGGATACATAGCGAGGACCCTGCATTCTGCTGCCTACAGGAAACACACCTCAGAGACAAAGACAGACACTACCTCAGAGTGAAAGGCTGGAAAACAACTTTCCAAGCAAATGGTCGGAAGAAGCAAGCTGGAGTAGCCATTCTAATATCAAATAAAGTCAATTTTCAACTAAAAGTCATCAAAAAAGATAAGGAAGGACACTTTATATTCATCAAGGAAAAATCCACCAAGATGAACTCTCAATCCTAAATATCTATGCCCCCAAATACAAGGGCACCTACATACGTAAAAGAAACCTTACTAAAGCTCAAAACACACATTGCACCTCACACAATAATAGTAGGAGATTTCAACACCCACTCTCATCAATGGACAGATCATGGAAACAGAAATTAAACAGAGACGTAGACAGACTAAGAGAAGTCATGAGCCAAATGGACTTAACGGATATTTATAGAACGTTCTACCCTAATGCAAAAGGATATACCTTCTTCTCAGCTCCTCATGGTACTTTCTCCAAAATTGACCCTATAATTGGTCAAAAAACGGGCCTCAACAGGTACAGAAAGATAGAAATAATCCCATCGTGCTATCGGACCACCATGGCCTAAAGGGCCTAAAATGGAAGAATCTTCAATAACAATAAAGGGAACAATGCCCTCATGATAACCTGGTCAAGGAAGAAATGGAAATTAAAAACTTTTTAAATTTAATGAAAACAATGCTCTACTCAATGAGTGCTAAGAGGAAAACTCATAGCGCTGAGTGCCTGCAGAAAAGAAACAGGAAAGAGCATATGTCAGCAGCTTGACACACCTAAAAAGCTCTAGAACAAAAAGAAGCAAATACACCCAGGAGGAGGTAGAAGGCAGGAAATAATCAAACTCAGAGCTGAAATCAACCAAGTAGAAACAAAAAAAAGAACCATAGAAAGAATCAACAGAACCAAAAGTTGGTTCTTTGAGAAAATCAACAAGATAGATAAACCCTTAGTTAGACTAATGAGAGGACACAGAGTGTGTCCAAATTAACAAAATCAGAAATGAAAAGGGAGACATAACTACAGATTCAGAGGAAATTCAAAAAAATCATCAGATCTTACTATAAAGCCTATATTCAACAAAACTTGAAAATCTGCAGGAAATGGACAATTTCCTAGACAGATACCAGGTACCGAAGTTAAATCAGGAACAGATAAACCAGTTAAACAACCCCATAACTCCTAAGGAAATAGAAGCAGTCATTAAAAGGTCTCCCAACCAAAAAAGAGCCCAGGTCCAGACGGGTTTAGTGCAGAATTCTATCAGACCTTCATAGAAGACCTCATACCAATATTATCAAACTATTCCACAAAATTGAAACAGATGGAGCACTACCGAACTCCTTCTATGAAACCACAATTACTCTTATACCTAAACCACACAAAGACCCAACAAAGAAAGAGAACTTCAGACCAATTTCCCTTATGAATATCGACGCAAAAATACTCGATAAAATTCTGGCAAACCGAATCCAAGAGCACATCAAAACAATCATCCACCATGATCAAGTAGGCTTCATCCCAGGCATGCAGGGATGGTTTAATATACGGAAAACCATCAACATGATCCATTATATAAACAAACTGAAAGAACAAAACCACATGATCATTTCATTAGATGCTGAGAAAGCATTTGACAAAATTCAACACCCCTTCATGATAAAAGTCCTGGAAAGAATAGGAATCCAAGGCCCATACCTAAACATGGTAAAAGCCATATACAGCAAACCAGTTTCTAACATTAAACTAAATGGAGAGAAACTTGAAGCCATCCCACTAAAATCAGGGACTAGACAAGGCTGCCCACTCTCTCCCTACTTATTCAATATAGTTCTTGAAGTTCTAGCCAGAGCAATCAGACAACAAAAGGAGGTCAAGGGGATACAGATCGGAAAAGAAGAAGTCAAAATATCACTATTTGCAGATGATATGATAGTATATTTAAGTGATGCCAAAAAGTTCCACCAGAGAACTACTAAAGCTGATAAACAACTTCAGCAAAAGTGGCTGGGTATAAAATTAACTCAAATAAATCAGTAGCCTTCCTCTACAAAAGAGAAACAAGCCGAGAAAGAAATTAGGAAACAACACCCTTCATAATAGACCCAAATAATATAAAGTACCTCAGTGTGACTTTAACCAAGCAAGTAAAAGATTTGTACAACAAGAACTTCAAGACTCTGAAAAAAGAAATTGAAGAAGACCTCAGAAGATGGAAAGATCTCCCATGCTCATGGATTGGCAGGATTAATATAGTAAAAATGGCCATTTTACCAAAAGCGATCTACAGATTCAATGCAATCCCCATCAAAATACCAATCCAATTCTTCAAAGAGTTAGACAGAACAATTTTTCAAATTCATCTGGAATAACAAAAACCCAGGATAGCTAAAACTATCCTCAACAATAAAAAAGACTTCAGGGAATCACTATCCCTGAACTCAAGCAGTATTACAGAGCAATAGTGATAAAAAACTGCATGGTATTGGTACAGAGACAGACAGATAGACCAATGGAATAGAATTGAAGACCCAGAAATGAACCCACACACCTATGGTCACTTGATTTTTTGACAAAGGCCAAAACCATCCAATGGAAAAAAAGATAGCATTTTCAGCAAATGGTGCTGGTTCAACTGGAGGTCAACATGTAGAAGAATGCAGATTGATCCATGCTTATCACCCTGTACAAAGCTTAAGTCCAAGTGGATCAAGGACCTCCACATCAAACCAGACACACTCAAACTAATAGAAGAAAAACTAGGGAAGCATCTGGAACACATGGGCACTGGAAAAAATTTCCTGAACAAAACACCAATGGCTTATGCTCTAAGATCAAGAATCGACAAATGGGATCTCATAAAACTGCAAAGCTTCTGTAAGGCAAAGGACACTGTGGTTAGGACAAAACGGCAACCAACAGATTGGGAAAAGATCTTTACCAATCCTACAACAGATAGAGGGCTTATATCCAAAATATACAAAGAACTCAAAAAGTTAGACTGCAGGAAGACAAATAACCCTATTCAAAAATGGGGTTCAGAGCTAAACAAAGAATTCACAGCTGAGGAATGCCGAATGGCTGAGAAACACCTAAAGAAATGTTCAACATCTTTAGTCATCAGGGAAATGCAAATCAAAACAACCCTGAGATTTCACCTCACACCAGTGAGAATGGCTAAGATCAAAAACTCAGGTGACAGCAAATGCTGGCGAGGATGCGGAGAAAGAGGAACACTCCTCCATTGTTGGTGGGGTTGCAGACTGGTACAACCATTCTGGAAATCAGTCTGGAGGTTCCTCAGAAAATTGGACATTGAACTGCCTGAGGATCCAGCTATACCTCTCTTGGGCATATACCCAAAAGATGCCCCAACATATAAAAAAGACACGTGCTCCACTATGTTCATCGCAGCCTTATTTATAATAGCCAGAAGCTGGAAAGAACCCAGATGCCCTTCAACAGAGGAATGGATACAGAAAATGTGGTACATCTACACAATGGAATATTACTCAGCTATCAAAAACAATGACTTTATGAAATTCGTGAGGCAAATGGTTGGAACTGGAAAATATCATCCTGGTGAGCTAACCCAATCACAGAAAGACATACATGGTATGCACTCACTGATAAGTGGCTATTAGCCCAAATGCTTGAATTACCCTATATGCCTAGAACAAATGAAACTCAAGACGGATGATCAAAAATGTAGAATGCTTCACTCCTTCTTTAAAGGGAACAAGAATACCCTTGGCAGGGAAGAGAGAGGCAAAGATTAAAACAGAGACTGAAGGAACACCCATTCAGAGCCTGCCCCATGTGGCCCATACATATAGAGCCACCCAATTAGACAAGATGGATGAAGCAAAAATTGCAGACCGACAGGAGCGGATGTAGATCGATCCTGAGAGACACAGCCAGAATACAGCAAATACAGAGGCGAATGCCAGCAGCAAACCACTGAACTGAAGGCAGGACCCCCGTTGAAGGAATCAGAGAAAAGAACTGGAAGAGCTTGAAGGGCTTGAGGCCCCATATGTACAACAATGCCAAGCAACCAGAGCTTCCAGGGACTAAGCCACTACCTAAAGACTATACATGGACTGACCCTGGACTCTGACCTCATAGGTAGCAATGAATATCCTAGTAAGAGCACCAGTGGAAGGGGAAGCCCTGGGTCCTGCTAAGACTGAACCCCCAGTGAACTAGACTGTCGGGGGGGGCGGCAATGGGGGGGGGGGGGGGATGGGGGGGGTTGGGGGGGGGGGAACCCCCATAGGGAAGGGGGGGAGGGAAGGGGATGTTTGCCCGGAAACCGGGAAAGGGAATAACACTCGAAATGTATATAAGAAATACTCAAGTTAATAAAAAAAAAAAAAATCCAAAAAAAAAAAAAAAAGAAAGTCTTTTCCTGTGCCGGTGAGCTCAGACATACTCCTTACTTTCTCCTCTAGCAATTTAAAGTTCCATGTTTATGGCCTTGATCTCTTTGGAGCTGAGTTCTGTGTAAGATAAGAGATGAGGATCAAGTTTTGTTATTTATATGTAGTTTGACTGGCAATATTCGTTGAAGATGCTGTCTTTTTTTGTAATATAGATTGTTGGTCTCTTTGTCTAAAATCAGGAGACTGTTGGAGTGTGATCTTATTTGGGGATCTTCAATTCTCTTCCGTTGATCAGTGTATTTTTTTTTAAGCCAGTACCGTGTTGCTTTTTATGCTACAGTTCTGTCGTGTAACTTAAAATCCAGGATGCTAATAATTCCGGCAAGTACTTTACTTGTTTGCTTGTTTTTCGGGATAGTATTTTTTATCCTGGTTTTTTTGCTTGTTTGTTTGTTTGTTTGTTTATGTTTCCAAATGAAATTTAAGATTACTCTTCAAATTCCATTATGAACCGAATTTGAATTTGTATGGATATTGTAAAGAAGCTGTAGGTTGCTTTTAGCAGTGTGATTATTCTTACAGTATTAGTCCTGTGCATCTGTGAATGTCAGCAGAGGTCTCTTTAGATACGTTCTTTATTTATACAGTGTCTTGACGTTAAGTTTGATGAACACGTTTATCAGGTGTAGGGGATTTCTTCTGCCTTCTGTAGGGTTTGAATGTATAGATAGAATCAAATCATTCACCAATGAGGATGATGTGAGTTCTTTCTTTCCTCTTCTATCCCTTTCTTCACTTCACTTGTCTTATTGCTCCAACTGAAACTTCAAGCACTATATTAAAATGAGCCAGGGTAATGGAGGGTTTTGTTTCCTTCCTGATTTTAGTCATGGAAAGCTTTTGTTTACCATCCTTCAGCCAACTGTCAATCAATCTGCTCTCTCTGGAGACTGAAATGCAGCATAGAGAGCACAAAACTTACTGCTCACGCGTTGTGGTCTCTTATTAAAGTAACGATACATGGGAGGATCTAAGAAAACTGTCCTTTGTTGTATATATTTATTTATATAAACTTTAAGTCAATAAATAATCTATATATTAAAATCTTATCAGAACACTAAAACTGTAGTCAAAGGTCTCTTTTACAATGTGTTTAACTTGGACTTGTTATATTTTAAAAAGAAAACCTGAGAAAATATTTCAACCTAGTGTCCTGGGAATAATATGGGACCCTGTCTCTTGGGGTGTTCCATCAATACACTTGTAATTCAGAATAATTAAAACCCTGTAAGTCAGATCTCTTATTTTAGCTTGCTGGTTAAAAATGCTTGCTGCTCTTCCAGAAGTCCTGAATTCAGTACCCAGCAGGCTAGGCAGCTTCACGTGTGCATGCACACACACACACACACACACACACACACACATACACACACACACTTAAAAATAAAAATAAATAATTTAAAGAGAGTTGTTTTAGGTAACTTGGTGAAAATCATCATTCTCTTTTTACCTATTTCTGATGTATCACAGGGATGTATATTTGCACTGTGTAAACAAAACACATTTAATTTATTTTGGAATATTTACCTATATATGCTTATTCATGAAGGTTGAGAATCCTGATGTTGTACACTATAATTATAATTAATCCTTTTTGGTTATGAAGATGAACACCGTATTTCTCTTTTCTCCACACTGCTGGTGCTTTTCTGCATGACTGATGTTATTAAGAAATTACAACAGGACCAGAGGGGTCTCTGGAGACTGGGAAAAGGGCAAATGCAGCATATTTTGAGACGGGGATAAATGGTCACCTTAGTGGTTTCAAAACGACACTAGAACATTTATTGAGCAATCAATTTGTAGTCACCAATGAGAGGATAGGCACCAGGTAGCCAACCGCGTCACCGTGCGGAATGAAATCGGGCTGGAGTACACTCCACATTACTTACATTCCGCAGTGCTCTGCAGCTGTGAGGAAGCCTGATCCACGCAGATGGGCAAGATGGCCAACACGGTTTGCAGCAGCCTCCGTTGCCAGATCTCTCCCAGAGTCAGGACAAGTGTGCATCGGCTAGAGCCTCAGAACTCCAACTCCTCCCAACGCTGGTGACACCTTCTGATGTGACAAACAAGGATGTCACCAAGAAGACTTCCGGGTTTGCCTAGCAGGAAGTCTCCAAGGAAGCAGTCCACAAAAGCTCAGCCTGTCTGGGGTCAGTTCTAGGCTGATTACAGCTGCGCTTGACTAAGGTCTCGGTGGAGCGGAAGTTGGACTGTGAGCTGAGATAGTTTCAGAGGCTCGTCATCAAGCCAGAGGTCATATTAATTTTTCTTTCCTTCATAGGTTAAAAGCCCCTGCTCCTTCCCACTGAGACTTCACAGTCCATTCGAGCCTGTAGCAAAAAGGACAAGACAGGAAGACCCTGTATCTATTTCCCGCTCTAAGGATGTTCACAATCTTCATTTCAAGTGTTCCTCCTGCAAACACTGATCTCCAGAACCCAAAGCTTGTGTGTGTGTGTGTGTGTGTGTGTGTGTGTGTGTGTGTGTGTGTGGTGTGTGTGGGTGTGTGGTGTGTGTGTGTTGTGTGTGTGTGTGTGTGTGTGTTGTGTGTGTGTGGTGTGTGTGGTATGTGTGTGTGTGTGTGTTCGGTGTGTGTGTGTGTGTGTGTGTGTGTGTGTGTGTGTGTGTGTGTGTGCTCATGTGTGTGTGTGTGTGTGTGGGTGTGTGTGTGTGTGTGTGTGTGTGTGTGTGTGTGTGTGTGTGTGTGTGTGTGTGTGTGTGTGTGTGTGTGTGTGTGTGTGTGTGTGTGGGTGTGTGTGTGTGTGTGTGTGTGTGTGTGTGTGTGTGTGTGTGTGTGTGTGTGTGTGTGTTGGGCTCAGATGGCAGCATTCACTTGCCATCCTAGAACTGGGGAGGCTGAGACAGAAAGATTCCCAGAGGCTCACTCGTTCCAGCCTAGCCTACTTGGTGAGGTCCAGGACAATGAAAGAGTCTGTTTAGAAATGCACACGTGCACAACACACACACACACACACACACACACACACACACACACACACACACACACGAACAAACAAATGAAGGCCTCACTACCAAGGATCCTGGGATAAGATTTAACTGTATTTGGATGTTGAATTTCTTCCATGCCCAATCAATATTTAATATGGAGAGGAAAGTGGTCCATAACAAAGCCCAGCTTGTCTCTGCCCAAGTCCTCTCTGTGGATCCCAGCACTTGGGGGAGATAAGTCCCTAATTGGACATTATGCATTCTCTCTGCAACCATAGAGTTCACATCCCAGTGTGAGGACTCCATAGCCAAAAGTGTTTCTGGCGCGTTCACAGAGTTCAGTGAAAAGCAGGCCAGGAAGCATTTGGGATAATGAGGTGAGGCCAGGCTAACCCTCTAACCCAAGTCCTGTTTCCTATTAAGTATTGCTAAGCAGCCAGGACCAGAGCTGGGCAGGCTATCTGTGAAGAGCTTTTCCTACATAGCTTATGTCCTCTCTTCCTTAGCAGGACTTAATGAGTGGAAGGAATAGAAAGCGTTCCCAGCTAAGCCAATATCCTATGAGTTACAAATGACATTTCATCCTCATATGCAGATTTCCAGCCTGGAAGTGAATTATTTACAAGGCAGCGCTTGTGGCTCCAGCAATCAGCTGTGGAGATTTACACCTATGCTGTCTCTACTCTCCTGCTGGGAAAAAGGGAAAGTTCCCACTGCCCTGCAAGGTCTGAAGATTTAAGGGGTGCAGGGAGGCAGGCAAGGACTCTCTCCCTGGAGATAGTCACAGAACAAGCTCCAGAGCCCAACCTGAGGGGATGCCAACCCTGGCAGGAACCTCTCTCCCTGCTGTCCCAGGACAGTGCTATCTGCCTGTGAATGCGAATGAGGAACCCCAAGGAGAATGTAAGTTTTCTGAAAGGCACTCCGCCCCACTGGAAGGGATTTTATGACCTTGAGATTTAGTTAAGCGTTATGATTATTTTCACACCTAAAACTCCTCACGAAAGCACCATGTCCAAGAATGTGCTTTATCTCATGTGTTTGCAGGTAGAGGTGTGTGTTTATTTATTAAATATCAGATATCATTGTAACATTTTTGAACGAAGACTTTTAGTAGAGCCCCCCCCCCAATCCCCACCACTTTCTGCTCTTCATGACACTCCCCCAAGGCCTGTAACCTTAAGAATGCAGCTCATCATTTCATCTCCTAGAAACTTGAGGCCTTTACAAGACCCCCTGATTTACAAGGATGATATGAATATGAGCTTAGCACCATATAGACGGGTTTGAGGGTGATGATGGCTCAAAGGCCAATCTAAGCATGTGTGTGTGTCCACAGTCCACGATGAAAGTGGCATGTCAAATCACGGGGAAAGGTAGTTTATTCCTTTAAATGTGTAGAATATGAACAACAGACTAATTCAGTTAGAGAAATGAAAACCAGGAAGTCCCAGCATCCCGGAAGACAGACAGACAGACAGACAGAGAAAGATAAAGAAGGGAGGGAGGAAGGGAAGGAGGGAGATGAAGAGGAGGGAGAGGGGGAAGGAAGGAGGGGAGAGGAGGAAGGAGAGAGGCAGATGAGGGGAAGGGAAAGGGAGGGAGAGAGAGACTGGGACAGTGACTCAGTGGGTAAAGTGCTTACCCGGCACACATCAAGGCCTGGATTCAAACCTAGGCAGTACATGAACCTGCCCTGTACTGCCCACCTGTAATCCCAATTCTCTAGAAGTGAAAGCAGGAGTTTCAGCAGTTCACGGTCCTAAGTACATAGGGAGTCCAAGGTCATCCTTGGCTACGTGAGACCCCAGGAGAGAAAGGGGCGGGGAGGGAGAGAAAGACAAAAAGGGAGGGGGGAAATGACGTGTTTGGTTACAAAACATTACAAACTTATGTCTAGTGAAAACCAGACTAAAGAAAGCTAAAAAAAACAAGTAACAGATAGGGACAGTGACATTCACAACAAACTAAATATTAATAACCCATATTCAGGGAAAGCCAACTCATCAAAGACCATAGCAAGGGACTCCCAAAAGAGATGGTGACTAGGTACAGACAAGAAGTTCAAAGACAAATAAATCCACCAAAACAGTGCTCAACCACACTATTGATGAAAGGAATACAGAAGTGAATAATGATAGAACAGGTTTTCCAAATCTGACTGTTATCTCGAATGGATGGCCGCGCTGTGGCTGGGGGTGTAAATAAAATAGATCAAGCCATAGCTATTGTCAGGAGCGAACATGAATACAAAATTTGGGGGGGACCACTTGACATTATCTAATCAAATACATTTGCATATCCTTTGCTCAAGCAATCTCACTTTTATGAATCTATCAGAAAGATAAAAACATTATGAAGATATATGTTCAGGGCCGTTGATTGAGTGCTGTATAATAGAATACTCTGCTTAGAGCCTAAGTATCTATCAATAGTGGAATGCTTTAATAAATTGTGATAGAATCACAAAATAGAATGTCATAGTCTCATTAAAATCCACGAACAACCAAATCCCCATCAATAGGGGAATAGTTAAACAGATTGCGTCACCCTTAAATTGAATATTAGGTAGCTATTAAAAAAGAATGATATAGACCCACACTCAGAGAGATGAAAAGACATCTGTTCTATAGCAAGTGGATAAAATAAGCTGTACGCAAACAGTATATGATACAGATAGATAGGTTATTGATAGAATATGGGATATATGAATCCTATTTAACTCTTTATGGAGTTTGTGTATATATCAATGGGAGGGAAAGAAAGTCTCAAGGCACTGTGTGTGCTTGTTGTGTTGTGTGCGTGCGTTCGTGCATGCGTGTGTGGTGTGTGTGTGTGTGCTTGTTGTGTTGTAGTGTATGTGCTTTGTGTGTTTGTGTGGTAGTGTGCCTATGTGGGAGATGTGCGTTTCTATATGTGGTAAGAGTGCTATGGACATGCAGGAGTGTTTGTGTTATGTATGTGTGACGACTGATTTTTTCTTAGGTCAAGACATTCCTCACAATCATTGGAGAGATTCATAGTCACTGAAGCAGGGACCCTTCAGATTCCTTGAGACCCTCTCTTGCTTTTCAAGTTCTTGCCCAACAAAACCAGAGAGGAAAATCATGTCACTTCTCCTGACATGCTTGAAGCATAATGGAGTCATAGGTGTCCCTGCTCTAAAGTCCCTGAGTCCACGGGGTATGAGAAAGAGAAACCTGGTGACTCAGGTTTCTCAGGCCACATGAGGTGCCATCACATCAGAAGCAGGGTACAGTGTTCCATATGTCAGGAAACAGCAGAGTCTTTATGTCCCTTACCCACATGGCCCATTCAGAATCTATGTGTCCTTACCTGCATGGTTCCATGAAAGCTGAAAAACCCATGCTCACCATGTCAAGACTGGATCCATGGCTCTGACTGATGGGCCACTGTAATAAATATATTTTTATAACTTGATTGACCGATGTATCTTTCTGATTTCTTCTGGGATTCGAATCAAGACTCACTCTTACTCCTCTTTCTTCTGACATCACCACCCCCGAGCATGCAAATGCTAAAACTACTAAAGTGCAGGATCCCCAAATGGGTGGGATTGTGGGGAGGGATTAGGTCAGGACTTGAAAGTGTCAGAACTCTGCCTCTGTGTATCTCAAGTGCCCAGTCTCTCCTGCTCTTCCCATTCTAAGCCTTCAAAGACAGAAACAAAACAAGAAATATACCCCCACCTTCGTGGTGAGTGCTGAAGAATCAAGAGGTGACTTAGTCCCATGGGAAGAGGGGCTTCATCCCTGCTACATGGACAGCAAGCTGGACACACTCAGGAGCCACTTCTGTTCTCCAGAAAGTCCCTTGGTCTCAGGGGCAGCCCTGGAGTCCTCCTCTCGACGAGTCCTTCCTTCACTCTCCTCTGATACCTGAGAGGCATCCTGTGCAGCAAAAATGATGTCATACAAGCTCTCTCTATATATATTATATATAACATATAGAATATATTTCTTCTTACAACTCAATATTGAGTCCAAACATTCTTCTAGCACTTATCGCACGTGTGCACGGGCACACACACACACACACACACACACACACACACACACACGTACTTAATAAATAGGAGAACTTTTTTATGTGCATCACAAGAATTTTGGAGAGCCAATGAGAGGGCTCAGTGGCTAAAGGTGTTTTCCAAAATGCCTGATAACCTAACTTTATTCCCCAGGAGCCACAAGATGAAAGGAGAGAACCAGCCCCCACCAATTTACCCCTATACACACAAAAACAAAAGCAAAACACAAAACACAAAAAAACAACAAACAAAAAACCCAAACAAATGCAACTTAAAATTAAGAAAGTTTTAAACTAAGGCACATTCTTTACATTGCCTTGTTACAAAAATTTGTATTCTTTAATATGTTTTATTTCTGTGATCAGTAGAAATTTTGAACCTGTCATTAGCTTGAACAAATAATGAATATAAATAGCAATATCTTTGTGTGTGAGAGAGAGAGACACACACAGACACAGAGGAGACAGAGACAGAGAGAACATACACACAAAGAGAAAGAGAATCTTAGAAATTGTCATCCTAGGCAGGTTTATGTAAGCAAAGTATTTTGGACAGTTGTTGCTGTTGTTGTTGTTGCTGTTGTTGTTGCTGCTGTTGTTGTTGTTGTTGCTGCTGTTGTTGTTGTTGTTGTTGTTGTTGCTGTTGCTGTTGTTGTTGTTGCTGCTGTTGTTGCTGTTGCTGTTGTTGCTGTTGTGTTGTTGTTGTTGCTGTTGCTGTTGCTGTTGCTGTTGTTGTTGTTGCTGCTGCTGCTGTTGCTGTTGCTGTTCTCGTTGTTTCCCAAACTAAATATTTAATCTCAATTGGGGGTTTCTACCCTGTCTTTGATCATTCAGTTCCCAGATAAAAGACATACAATCTTTATGTTTATAATAAGCCTTTAACACACTAGATCTGGGCACATATATATCCTCTTTGTTATTATGTCTACTTCCCTACCAATAACCAAGGCTGGCTGTGTTCCACATGAGCCCCTCTTACTCTGACTGGCCATCCTCATGGCCATGTTTTCATGACTCATCTACCTTCTCTTCACCTTCCTCTTCTCCTTGTGGTCCTGCCTCAGACCCCCAAGCCCAGGAACTGAAACCCCCGCCTACCTCTCTCCTGCCCAGCTATAGGTCATCAGCATCTTTATTCAACCAATGGTTTTAAATTAATGAACAGGATGGATGCAGATTCTCTCATCCCTGGGGACAACAAGGTCTTGGGGGCCAGAATTTAGCATTCCAAATACATAGCAAAAGACCAAACCTCAACAAAGGAGCCTAGAGCAGAAGGGGTCTGCCACCTTCTGAACACTGAAGAGTGGGACGTCTTCTGTCTAGGGGAGTGCATATTGCAAGGTGGAGGATGAAGGAGAGAAGCAAGGGATGATGGGAAATGGTTTGTGAGGTAGGCAAACCTTGGTGGACTATCACTAGCCTACTTGTCCTGTTCCACTCAGAGATACCAGAGAACTAAATTTTGAGGATTTGATGTGAATGACAGGCACTAGATCTCTGCTCTGAAAGATCATTGGGCAGCAAAATGTAAGGCAATGCTAGAGGCAAGATGCTCATTGTCATCTACAGATACAAGTTCCACAAGATATCAAGCTGGTCAGAGGGCAGGCAGAAGCATGTAGAGGTAGCCGTGGTGGGATTTGAAAACAGAGTTGTGTGTTGAAACAGGAATGGTGGAAACCAGGTGGCTAGACAGGCTGAGATTCAAGATACAATGACTGGAGAAGCATCTCCAGAGTGGGGTCTTCTGGGTTCTGTGCTGGAGTCCTGAACTAGAAGTGCTCGAAGATACCAGGGACGAATGCCAAATAGCATTGGAAGCCTTCACCACCGGGAAGTCTCAGAGCATGACTCCCAGTCAGAGTAAGGAGCGGTCCAAGAGGAGAGGAGGCTGCCTACACAGCCCAGGGTTCACATTAAGGTGTGGGCTTGCACAGCATAGGTGAGTGGACATTTCAGGTGGGAGCAACAGCAGTAATCCCGGAGAGAGGGAAAAAATGACAAGAAAAGTCAAAGCTAACCAGGGAATGCATGTCCCAGGTTTGTAACATATATTCATTCAATGAAGTATTTTCACGGTATGGAGAGTTCCATGAACCTGGCATTGGCACTCCTGAGAGTCAGCTCTCAGAGCATAGACCTCTTAACCCACAGATAACACTCCCCAGGTGCTCTCCAAGAACAGATAAGCCAAAATCCCTCCTTGACCTTGGATGTCAAAATGACAAGGGCAACTACATGTCTGAGTGCCCCAAAATGCCTTGTAGTTTCTTCAAGGCAGTCACTCCCTTAATTCAGTGGCGAAATTGCCAGTTCTCAACCCAACACTTCTCAAGAAGCAAGGAAGATCCTGCAGAACATTCTGAGCACATGATATGGAGTTCCCATCTCCAGTCATTGTGAAGGCCTGGCAAACAAGAACCCCTGCGACCACCGGGGTTCTGCATAACAGTTTGATGTTTCGTTGTGTTCAATTCAGTAGGGTTGCCCCTTTCCCCTCCCTCCCTCTGTCACTCCCCCTTCCCACACCCCCGCCTACAGTCAACTCTGCAGATGCTCAGAAGAGGAATACCAAGAGGCTTTCTAAATTCCGATGTACATGGTACACCCGAGCTCTCTAAGACTCGGTCTTTCAGGAGCCAGGAGTCAGAACAGTGCAGAATGTGGACCCTCAGGAAGCCTCAGGGGACATTTAGAAGTTCAGTCGTCTTGGGGTCTAAGCTCTAGACTAAGAACTGCTCACTCCATGCGTAGTAGCAAAACAACTGTAATAATTTGATTTCTTATAGCCTCTGTCACGTTCCTCTATGTATTTCCCGCTGATTTATTAATCTCTGTTCCACCTGCCTCAGTCTGCAGCAGGCCTTGTGTTGCTGAATGCCTTCTTCCTCACGACAGAGAGAAATGGAGAGAGCCAGCAGGATTATGAGTTATTTTCCAATGTCGAATTTATAAAAAGATCTTTTGTCAGGCATTACATAGTGGTCTGCAGGATGGAATTAATCCTATGAATAAAGCAACTAACTCACGTGAAATGGGAGCTTTATTTGAGGAGGGATCGATGAGGCTCGCTAAATATTATTTTTACCATTGATAAAGCCTTTCGTAATCTCGGGCTGTAAACAAGGAATAAACGGACTGTCTCGAGTGTATCACGCTGGAGCTGGTTAATGGTCGTCTGCCCTCACCTGTCCCCAAGCTGCCTGTCTCTGAACTGGCAGTCCCGAATGAGTGAAGGGATTTTCTCAGGGCCCTCAAATATACACTTGGACCACATCCCACAAACAACCTTTACAAAGGAACATCATTTCTGATATAGGAATACATTTAACCCACTTCACCGTGTAACGAAAGTCACCCCTGGTGTTAAGCCTAGGTCTCCCAGTCTTTGCTCCATGGACTCATGACTTAACGTTTGCAAGGTGAGCATTGATTGGTCTACATACAACACGGTGCTGATTTTCATGCGGTTCACATTCACAACATAATATATTTCACGGTATAAATACATCTGGCCTCTCTGTCATCTTGGCCATAGGCCGACGAGGGCTTGGAGAAGCCCATCCACCACAGGGCACTAGTCTGTTCCCACTCAGAAAGTTATTCCAAGACTCCTAGCTTGGCTGAACTCAAATCCCTCACATTAGACAAGTCTAACTCCTGTGCCTGCTCTCTGAAGCCCCCAAAAATCTGGAAGGAAATCTAAATTTTAAAAGGTGTTCCTGGATAAAAGTAAACATTAAATTTTGTTCTAGCATTTTTATTATATCCATCAAAACCAGGCCATGCCTTCGGTCCCCTTTCATCTTTTATAGGAAAAGTGTGAGCTCTTCTCTTACGACAGTAGACACACGATAAATAACTGCACACTCATGTCTCGTGGCCTTCATATGATCCATTTCCCTTTCCCAAGATGAAAAGAACTTAAGGAGAAGTCAGATTCTAGAGGGATCAGCAAATTACTGCTCACTTTAAAAAAAAAAAAAAAAAAAAAAAAAAAGGCTCCACGAAGCAAGAGTAAGATTTGATGAAACCGCGTCTGCTTGGTTCACAAGTTCCTCGAGTCCCCTTCAGAACTCAGGAATATTCGGGGAGAGAGTTTCAGACGCCACCCAGCCCTGCAAGTCCAAACAGATGCATCGCCGCAAAGAGCGTCTTCATTAGGACATCAAGCCCGTGGTCATATTTTCAATCAGTGCTGTAACTCCTCCCTTTGCAAGGGCTTCCACTGACTCCGGGACCACCTAAGGCTCCAAGCAGAACACAGCAACGCGGTTTGAGATGTCTCTGTGATGTTCCGTACATCATATAGTTGCTAACAACCTGTCAAAGTCATCCTGACACCAAACTGAGAAGCTGATGGTTTGGGTAACATATTAGAGGAGATGAAAAAGAGAGAGGGGGAGAGAGAAAGAGAGAGAGAGTCCTCATTACTGTAATAAAACCAGCCGAGACACACTGCGAATCAATTACTGATTGTGACCTAATGAACCAACCCTCAGTCAAGTAGAGAGCTGAGCGGAGCCTCTTACATTATCAAATGATTTAGGATGGAACAGTGTCTGAAGACCGGCAACAAGTCGAGGCAGATCCGTTTTCTTAAATTGTGGCTGACTTAATTACCTTGTTCCTGAGCAGGAGATCAAACGGGCAACTTAAGGTGCTAAAGCTCTGAGCCAGCTGGAAATGGAAAGGAAATAATTAACACCAACAAGAGCTATGTGGAAGGTCACGGCACCTCCTGACAGGAGCGAGGAGATTCAAAGTTAAGGCAGGTGTGAAGTCCTTGATGAGCCAGCCCCAAGCCCCAGCTCTGCCCGCCTGGCTGGGTTTGGCCGGGTTGCTTGTGGCAGCTGAGTATAGAAGAATCCAGCTGGGAAAGGCAACAATTCCGAGGTCACAGCACAGCTGGGGGACCTGTCTGCCCATGGCCGATGGCCGGGCTCCCCAGTACAAGGGACAGGCGAAGCCAAGGTGGAATTCGTATTCCACTGCCCACATTTGTGTGACTGAGAGAAGTGTGTGTGTGTGTGTGTGTGTGTGTGTGTGTGTGTGTGTGTGTGTATTGAAGATTAAAATCAAAAGCTACAAAGTTCTCATCGTTAAGGGGATTGTCTTTGTTGATCGCCTAGAGTCATGCCCAGTTGTACTGTCCGGCATTACAAGTAGGGACACTTAAATAAACAAGAGCTCAAAATAAGCCAGATCTTTGTAGACAGATCGCTTCTCTGGCTTTTATACTAAATTTTCAACAGCCAGTTTTTGCTTCGTCTTTCCCTAAAATGTCCTTCCCATTGTACAGGGCAATGCGGCAATGATTCCATAGCAAAGCATTGTGGTATCCTTCTTGCCTGAGAAGATGGGCATCCTGGGTAAGGAAGATCTCAGTGTCACAGAAGTTCCCAAGAAGAAGGCAATGAAGAAAAGGATTCAGGCTTTGGGCTCTCCTTTCTGCATCTTCCTCTGAAGGTCCACGTCCCTCCTGGAGGATGCGTCCTGGCAGAATGTCACTGCACCATTTCACGGGCACATTAGCATGACAGACTGGCTTTATTAACTCAAGGTTCTATGATGCCAGCTCATGCTCTCTATTCACAAGAGGCTGTGTGGGATTAGTCTTTCTAGTCACTGACAAGTCGCTCCCCTAAGCACTGCAGGCGGCAGCATCAGAAGGCGCTGACACACCTCAGGAAGGGTTCACAAAGGATTGACTCACCGCTAAAGACTTGACACGCAAGTGAGTCACAGCTGGGACAGTGTTTGGACAACTGGGCTTCTGAGAAAGGGCTGGGGTGGGCTGTGCCCTGTGCATTGGAGGAATCCTGTGTAATGACACAACATGAGTCAGAGCCATCGACTTGAGATGAGTTCTCAAAAGCTGCACTGCTCTAAGTTAGGTGTCCTTAGGATTGATTCATCTACTTAAGGACAAACAAGGGTCTGGAGGGCCAGAGATTGTACAGTTTTAACAAAGCCTCAAACTATGACTTAGCTGATCTTTGAAACATCTCAAAATAGCAAAGGCTGAACATATCGTTCTCTGGGGAGCTTCATTCAGACATACCAAGTTCTAAAAGTATAATTTAAACTCTGAGGGATGCTTACTATTCCAAGGGAGGTGGTGGACCTCTGGAAAGATTTGAGGGATCAGAACACTTAGCTAGCCCATTCATTAAGGCACTCTCTGAAGAGGATGGTTATTTCAACTCCACTCACCCCCCAATAAACAGGCCAATAGGTAACAAGAAATAGAATTCACCTGGAATGGGGAATAAACTCCCATCAAGAACAACACAAAGAAAATCCATCCAGGACTGTGGTCTCCCCCCACAACCTCCCGTGTGTGTGTGTGTGTGTGTGTGTGTGTGTGTGTGTGTGTGTGTGTGTGTGTGAGAGAGAGAGACAGAGAGAGAGAGAGACAGAGACAGAGAGAGAGAGAGAGAGAGAGAGAGAGAGAGAGAGAGAGAGAGAGAGACTCCTCACTGTTATTCTAACCTGAGAGCCAGAGATTGCTGTCAGAAATGGTTTCCAAATCAATGACACTTGTACAAACCGTGAGGCCATTGCTTGACCGGGTGTTTTGTGAATAAAGCAAACACTGTCCAGTAGGCTCCTTCCCAGGCCGAAGGCGGCACATGAGAATTATGCGACCCCCAGAATTTCCATCAAGAGGGGACATGTGACACAGCATCGCCCTCAGTAACCAATTCTTTCTTGAATGAGTGCCCGTGTCTGCTCTGGTCCCGGCTGCCACCAGGGACGCCTGGTCCAGCCATCACTCGGTGCTGCTCTGTCGCACGCCACCCTGCCCTCCTGAAGGCTGTGATTCATTGGATTTAATATTGTCCTGAGTCTCACTCCAGGGAAAGCTGCAGGCATGGGTTTTTTTTCCCCAAGCCATTTAAAGCAGTCTATAGTCACCATTCTATAAAATAGGGCTTTATTAACTTAGGGCCGTAGTGGTTGATGAGCTCAGCTGGTACATGGCCACAGAGTAGTCTCTAGCAGGGACAGTTTGGACTGCTTTGCCCTTACTCCCCTGCCCCTGTGGTAAGGTTGGTTGGTTTGTTTGTTGTGTTTTTTGTTTTGTTTCCAAATAGGATTAAGGGGAAACCCTCTGTGCGAAATGAAGACCGCTCACCTTGTCCCTCCATTCCGGGGCTGGGTTATGGAAGGACGTTCTCAGTCTGTCCCCTTAGTGCCTCCAGAAGAGACATGGGAGCCCAGTCAGACGTCCCTGCTGTTTAAAATTTCTCCAATTTCCTTCATCTTCTCACTATTCTTAACTCTAGAATAAATGCATGAGCTGGCTCCCAGGACATTCAGGAGAAACAGCTTTTCTCTGGATCCGGGTTATTCTGTCCTCTAGAAACGCAGAAAAGTTTGTCTCATCCAGGACCCAGATTTGTTTCCCTGTGAACCAAACTTCCACATCATATAGTGAGCTATGGCTGTGTGAAGCTGTGTGATGTAAAAGCCCTGCTCTGATCACGGCTCAACTGTAGCATGCATAGACGGCTATCTCCTCTCCGTTAGAACAGAGCACGTCTTGTGTATTGAACAGCGTTTCCCAGTGAACTGTAAAGCCCACTTCAGGAGGCTGATTTCCTGAGACCATTTTCCCTAGCTGTCTTTTCCTGGCTGACTTCTGGGGTCAGCTTTTGAGGCCAGTTCCCAGACAGCCTTCAAGGACATTCGTTGTGTGTGTGTGTGGGGGGGGGTGTTACTCCCAGTGACTTCCAGAGCCCGTTTCCAGAAAGTAATTTCCAGAAACACACTTTTGAGATGGAACTCCTTGATCTATAACCCTGAGGTGCAACTTCCAGAGGAAGCTGTGGCACTGACCGTTAGGACCAGGATAGAAAATGAATCTGTGTGGCCTCTTCAGCTCTGCTCTGTTAGGCATGACATTTATGGAAAGCAGGACCTGACTCAGGAAGCATGGGACCAAAGAGTGACTTGTTTCCAAGAAGAGTCTGGAAATTCCTGAGTCCTGTAGGATGTCCCAGACAGCCATGCTCCAAGGTTCTGCCAACACACTCCAGGGGAATCTATAAGTAGGGAGATATTTCCTCAGGGTTTGCTGCTCCTGGGTGGATACCTGTGCTGTTCGTCTTCTGTTTACCATGGTGGTACAATGTAGAATGTCTCCAGGATGATATAAAAAACAATAGATAAATAAAAATGACCACAATGATGAGAACTTTTAATAACCCCACCCTAGAGACAAACACAGGTTCAAAGTCAGTCAAGCATAGGGAGACTCCAGTCATCGTGGGCAATAACCACTCCTCTTTGGTCAATAGACTTGGAGGCATAGCACCCTCACCTGCATCAGGCTACACACACGCATCTGACTCCAAACAACAGAACACATGTCTCCTCCTCAGACACCACCAAAGACCCCCCCTTTACTGGACAGCTCCTATTCAAATATTTCTGGAAAAACAGGGGACGAGAGGTGAATCCAGCCTAGGCTAGTTTGGAACGCACGTGCAGTAAAGCAAACTGGCCTTTGGGCAAATTTTTTGGGTTAATTTTCTATTCACCGTCATGAAAATGCAGAAATATGAGTGTGTAAGATTCAGATGTTTTATGGGAAGAAGGTGCAGGCTCAGTAAGCAAAGGCTTACATAATCAAAGCCTGCTGTTCAAAACTCGGGGCTGCCCTATTATACCCCTCACCGACCAAATTCCTCCTCCTGTTAGCTCCACTAAAGACAACCCTAACCAGTAACTGGAGCTCTTAAGGGCATTCCCACTCCGACGGCCTCCTCTCCCCCAGAGTAATCTGACCTACTTTATAGTCTGTAGCTTCCCTAAATAAGCCACTAAGAACCTGGGGACACTCATTCTGCTCCCCAGACACCCTCGATGACAGGGTTGGGTTTTGTTTTGTTTTCTGGCTTTGCTGTTTTGGTTTTTGTTTGTTTCTTTGTTTGTTGTGGGATCACTTCCGTCTTCCCAAATAACACTTCAAAAGCATCCTAAGAGGCCTGAGTCATACCCCCCAAGTAAGAACATTGTCCACAAAAACCTGATGACCAGCGTTCAATCCCCAGAAACCACGAGGAGGTAGAAAGAGAAAACTGACTGCAAAAATTGTCCTCTGACTTCTACGTGGGCATTGTGGTGCACCTGTGCACACAGTAAACAACAAACAGGTAACAGTAAATGTTGAAAAGAAATTAAGTAACAAGATAGATCATGAGATGTAGTCAAAGTTGTCGCACGGGGGCTTTATTTTTCTTTTTGGCTTTGTTTTTATTGAGAATAGACCTTGTATTTCACGAAGTACATTCTGATTATGGTTTCTCCTCCCCCAGGTCCTCTCAGATCCTCCCAATCGCTCCAACCACCCAAATCCACACCCCCTTTTTGTTCTCTCTCATTTAGAAAACTAATCGTCATCTTTAGATGATAACAGGGAGACCTCTGCCTTCCCGGCTCAGGCCTAGGTACCTGCAACTGCTTCATGGTTTCCAGAGAAAACCAGAGGGACCCGGAAGAGTCAGTCTGAACATAGACTCAAAAGATTCCTGCTTCACAAGACCAGCCAAAACACACACCGCAAACCCACACCCTGAATCAGGACCTGTGGGTTGGCGTCCCTCTGCCTGTTGATCTGGGAAAGGCTGAACTTCGATAGCACAAGAAGGTCTTGCTACCTGAAGTTGTCTGGGGTGGCACCATGGGCTCCCTGGTGGTCCCTGGATGCCTTCTTCCACAGGGAGCTGAGCAATGCAAATCCTGCTCTGTTATAGACTCGTGGCTGACTATGGGCCATGGACAAAAGCAGCTACATGGCTTCCCCGGAGCTCCTAGTGTTCTCTCTGGTCTCCATTAGCCTGCACCTAGAAGGAATTTAACACTGTTCCTCTTCTCCTCCTTACTTCCACCTCTAAAGAACATAAACGTTGTCACTTGAACGTCAAAACTTGAAAGAGAAGTTATCCGTGAACGTTTGATGAGTAAATGAAGAAAGGCTAGAGGGGTTAGTGAGACTGGAGTGAGTGAGACTGGAGTCTTCTCCAGGACTTCAGAGGACCAAGAGCCCAGTCAAGGCCACTGCACCACCCACAGACTGCTCTCTCCAGCCCCATTCCCTTGACCCGTATCTTGCTAACTGAGTTTGCCACCCATCAAGAAAGCTACACAAAGCCACTGAGGTGACAGAGCACTCGGTTCTGGAGTGCTGGGCGTGCAGGCTTTTGTCACCTCACCTAGCTTCAAGCTTCTACTCAGATTCTACCTACCATTGCCTGTTGTTCTGAGAAGCTAGGACTCCCTGCTTTCCATGAAAAAGTAGGCTCTGGGATATGAAATGTCCGCGGTCTCCATGCTCACCCTACCTGTCCTTGCAGTTCTCAGCAAAAATGAGGCCCTTCCATTCTTCAGATCCAACTTGGCTACTGTGCTCTTACCCCGCTGCCCTTGCTCACCTCTCACCCCCTCGGAGGTCGGCTTTTGATCTGTTCTTTCCATGGCTTGTGGGGAGTCTAGAGGAGGAAATGGGGGCATAGACATGATCGAAATACACTGTGTATATATTTGAAGTCTCAGACAAATAGAATTTCTTAATTATAACTTAAGATATTAATTAAAATAATTAGTATCTTAATTAATATCTTAATTAATAATATTTAAGTTAAATTATAATAAAAATAGATAAATAAGACATTTAAAGAATACTAATGCTGAGGAATACAAAACTACTCCAGTGTTTACTTTATGTATCTCTTCCAGAGAGAAATAAATACATCTTTTGAAAGTGGAACTCCATTTGCCCCATCACAAAACCATTTTTCCCTCATAGCTACTGGAGCAGCTTGCTACAAAGTTACTAGTACTTTCCTAACTGCCAAGTCCCTAGGGATACAAAGCCCATAGTCTCTCCTTAGTGGTTTATATTGTTGACAGTGCTTCAGTTTTGCAACATTTTCTCAGCTATGTCCTAGCTTTTATCTTACCTCTCTGCCTATCCCACTTTAATTTCTTAGTCCTGGTTGACATGATCACTCTTTTGGATTTAACTGATATTTCTGAATGCCACTAACTTTGAAATTTGTATCTCCATCCTGACCTTTCTCTAGAATGTGAGAGAGGCATATGTCTGACTTGGGCCCTGGCTGTGTGCACTGAGTCTGAAGCCAGTGTGAACTATTGGCCTGTTGACTGTTCGGTACCTGCCCTGCTCATCGCTGAGGGGTGTCAGTCTCCTAGATGGACATCGCCCACAATCCTGCCCTGTTCTTCACCCCCCAGTTCATCATAGATGTCTCAGAATACACCAGAGACTCCGTTCTACTCTGAGAATACGCCAGAGCCTCCGCGTCACTCTTCATCTCTTCCACAGTTGCCTTCTATCCCAATCTTTACCAATTTCCTCTTTTTCCACATTTAATTTTCTAACTATAAACTCTAATTTGATTTTTACAAAAATATCAGTATAGAGAGACCCCCCAAGGTGAGGACAAAATGACTTGCATGCTCACATCCATAATTAATTAATATTGATATATAGGTGGATATAAGAAGTTACTGAGGACTGGGAATATTCTGTTGTTGTCCATGCTGCTCTCATGGTACTCTCCAAGCCATTTTCGATTTCTTATTGTCATTTTCCCTTGCTGCGTGGTATTCTATTTTTTAAGTAGATGGCTACTCCATCGAAGAATCCCATAGCCTTGGGTATCTGAACAGGAAACACAAAACCGTTGTAGAACGCTGCCCATCTGTTGTATTTTAATCATGTGTGCACATGTTCGATCTATGTGGCTTGATATATGTGCACATATGTGTGCGTGCTGACATTTGCGTGTATGAACATGGGCATGTGGATCTCAGGGGACAATCTTGGATGCTGGCCCTCACCTTTCACTTTGTTGGGGCTACATCTCTCTGTTGATTGCCTGGCCTGAGGGTCTCTGGGGAGTCTCCTCCCCCTGCCTCCAAGTTCTCCACAGAAGCTCAGCGATTACAGACAAGCTCTTACCTCTGAGCTATTCCTTGGCTCCCACCGTAATATGTTAAACACAGGATATTTACTGCACAGAACTAACCACAAGTGGAAACACAAGAAGGGGCGATAATAAAGTAACTCAGAGAGGAGAGCAGGAGGCCACCAGCGCCCGTGACAAGCTTTACTACTGCTTCTACTGTATGCTGTTTACTTGTCTTGTTACCACTAAACGCTCTAACAAAGGGATTGAAGAGTTTATCTTAGCTCACAGTTCCAGGGGACAGTGATGCTGGAGGAGGCACGGTGTTGGAGAGCATGAAGCAGCTGGTCACATTGCGCCCAGAAACAGAAGAATGCTACAGCCCAGCTCACTTCTCTTTTGCATTCAGTAAGGGGGCGCTGGGCCATGGTAGGGTGCACTCGCATTTAGAGTGTGTTTTCCTACCTTAGTTAACCTAATCTAAACAATCCCTCACTGAGGTGCCCAAAGATTCGTTGCCATGGTGATTCTAGATTCTACACCTATAATTCGTTGTTTGATTTCTATTGTCTATGCCTTTGGGTGACTCCTTCATGCCTTCCTCTCTTGTCTGCGGCACATCACGCAGATATTTTAAGTCTCACATGGGTGTTACTATCCAGATCTCTTTCCTCGTTTTGAAGGGTTGTTGTAGGGGTTACATATAGAGCTCCAACTTATATCTACTTCAAAGGAAAATGTCACCGTTCAAAACTCAGCACTGGAAACTCCATTTGGTGCCCTGTTCCAGGGACTCTTAGCCTGGTGTCACTCAAGACTCTTTTTCTGCATACATTTTTTTTAAGAACCCCAGACATATAGATATGGAAAAAATAGATAAACAAGGTTGACATTGTCTTTATAATGAATCATAAAGAGATGTAATTTAAAACAATCGTTTGTTAGGATCATAATTTTACCACATAATAAGGAAGCGAATTATCATGCAGATGAGATGGTTGAATTTATTTATTTTTACACAAAGAGCTAAATCTTGGGTGGAAGGTATGAGGACCAGAGTTCAAATCCCTGGCACCTATGTAAAGAAGCTGTAGAAAGCTTCATGGGTCTGTAGCAGATAGAGATAGGCATGGGTAGATTGGTAGGGCTCAATGACCAGACAGGCAAGCTCAAAAACTAAGGTAGATCGTGATTAGGGAAGACTTCATGTTTTCCCCAGGCTTAATCTTATGCACATACTTATACATACAGCTGTGTATACACCGCACAGAGAGAGATTAGACACAGACGCACTACAGAAAATGATTAAATCTTGCCTGAATGTCTGACAGTACAGGACATAGAGTATCTTCAACACTCCTCAACATTGATTAAGAGTTCGGTTTTACAATCACTTACACTGAAAAGTCATCTTGCATAACTACATAGTAGGAAATAGTAGTATGTTTAGGCCAGTTGCAGAAGTTGTAAATCTTGTCCTATTCTCAAGCCTAAGTTTGTGGAAATGTAAGTCGGTAACTCGAGCAGCGATGCCTAAAATCAAAACTTCTAGCAACACAACCCCATGGTAAGTGGTTTGAAGCTGACCTGTTGAAGAACCAAGGTATGATGGGGCTAAGACTTTGTGTCCTGTAACTAAGTCTCTATGTTTCCAGAAGATCAGGAAACCACGTGAACAGTGAAAGCTCTGTGTTTCACAGCACACAGTAGGCTTCAAGCTGAGCTGAGGTGTCTCCAGTGGTATTTGTTCATGTTGTAAGTTGCGATGGTGTGTACAGCGCTAAGTGAACAGCGCATGCATTCAAAGGGAAGGCTGTGGCAAAGCTATGCAAGCAATGTGGGCGAGAGCTGCCCGCAGCTCCCCAGGTTCGTGAACATTGGATTTCAAATTATACATTCAGAAAGCTTTTATGTTTTAAGCAGTTTTTGCCACCTTCACACCACATTGGGTGACAAGACCCAATAAGGAGTCACAGCCCACAGTTTAAGAACTGCCCTGTCCACTCTCTGTACAACTCTTGTCACAAACAGCCATCGATATAGGTCTGTACTACATCTTGTATTTGCTTTAAACATATTCTTCCTAGGAATTGAGAAATAGTTACCATTCATTAATATCCTTCCTAGGTATGAATTTCTTCTGTGAAGAATGATTTCCCTTGTACTACAGATTCTCCTTTTTCATTTACTTGAAATGGTCATGAGGGATAGTTTTGCTAGCTATAGAAGGCTTGTCAGCAGTTTTTCTTCCGGCCCTAACAACACTCCTTCATTATTTGGGATCTTCCTGACTGCTGATGAAAGTTGATTGCTACTTAGACCACTGTTCTTGGACTATAATCCTCACTTGCCTTCCTCTGCCTGCTTTTCATAGTTCCCCTCTATCTTAAGTTTCAAAAGTTTGAATGTTATGCGCTGAGTTATAATTTTCTTTGATATCATCTTTGTGTAGATTTCTTAGATTTGTGTGTTGATATTTTGCACATAATTTCAGACAAAAGGGAAGCCTGTGCTCTCTACCATCTCACAGAAAATACTTTAGGTTTCGTTTAAATATGAGTTATGGGTTTTTGTTCCACCCATTTTATTGTAAATTACCCATGTATTACCCATGAACTAAAATATAGACGGAACGTCTGGCTGTGACCCTTACTCACAAAACCCCAGAAATGTGCAGCTCCCAAATGTTGCTTTTCTTCTTTGGCCTAGGAAACAAATAATTTTAATTAAGTTTCACAGCTTCTTCCATTTAACTTTTCTTGGTGCTAAAAGTTCATATTTTCCTCACGTCTCTTGTTCCTGGTACCATGACACTGTCTTCATACATGTCTGATAAATATTTGTAGGCTCTTTGAATAAATGGATTAAGGGACTGAATTCACTTAACATAGTTGTGTAGTACCTCGAGGATCCTTGGTAAGGAGAAATGAACTAACACCAATCCTCAAAGCTCAGCACAATGATGACAGCACTGTCTGGATTTTTTTGTTTTGTTTTGTTTTGTTTTGTTTTTGGATACTTTTTATTTATACTTCAAATGTTATCCCCTTTCCCAGTTTCCCATCCATAAGACCCTTATCTCATCCCCCCCTCTTCTATAAGGGTGACTTCCCCTTTCCCCAACCATCCCCCTTTCAGCCTCCCCACCCTGACATTCCCCTACACTGGGGGGTCCAGCCTTGACAGGACCAAGGGCTTCTTCTTCCATTGGTGCCCAACAAGGCCATCCTAGCTCCATATGCAGCTGGAGCCATGGGTCTGCCCAGGCCTCCATGTAGTCTTTGGGTAGTGGTTTAGTCCCTGGGAATTCTGGTTGGTTGGTGTCGTTTTTATGGTGTTGCAAGCCCCCAGCTCCTTCAACCCTTTCTCTAATTCCTCCAATGGGGATCCGGTTCTGGGACATGACACTCATTGGCTCCTTAGCAACCTTCCATGACAGGCCCTCAGGTAGCTCCTGGTTCTGGAGGCCAAGAATGCGTTTAAAATCTGTGATGGATGCATGGAAGCAGAAGTGGCCTCTTTTATTATATATTACCTCCCCTGTCATTATGAAATCATTTTCTAGTCGCCGTGGTGGCAGCTATCGTTAATGTACTCATTTGACATTCATACGGCTTTCTTATGCACTTCCATAGGAATTCTCTGGTAATTAACTATTAGTTAACGTTAATAGTAATGGATTTTTTAAATAATGGGCCTGCAAATAGGGCCACTGGCAGCAAAGGATCAATGGATTTGAGCCTGAGAAACAGGGAGGCAATCCCTTTCACTGTGAGAGACCCCCAAGTGGATATAGAGTTTGGGGAGTCAGAGAAGCTCAGGGAGCCCCAGACAGGTGGTCACCTCTCTTTGAGAAAAACTTGATTTGGGTTTAATAGAAAACTATGACAAGGTGGCCTTTAATCTGGCATTTTCCCTTTAGTTTGTATGCAGATCAATTCTGTCCTAAATTATCTATTTGCCTCATTTACAAGCTGTATTTCTCTGTGAAGTAGTAAATCAGATTTGCCTAGATGATTGTTCTAGAAAACTGACCTGGAGGGCAATGTCAAGATAAAAATGTGTACTAATCTTCAGATCAAAGAAACAGCTGGCCCTCGAGAACAGCACCTTGGTGCAGGTGACAGGGGAATGAGAAATTTAAAATGAAGGTTACGATGACCTCCATGGAGTTCACTTTGTGAATTGCTAGTGGAGAGGAAGCTTGTCTCTAGAATATGCCCAGAATTCTTTCCAAATGTGGGCCTTGTCATCATAAATACCAGTAATGGCAAGATTTGGCCAAGCAAGCGTCAAGTTTCAACCATCCATCTCCTGTCTCCAGCTTTGTGTGTCCTTGAACACGGGTTCCCTTTCGTGAACAGAGAGCCCAGGGAGATGACCTGTGGGGAGTTCTAGAATCACATGCCTATGAGAGTTGTGGGAGTCCTGAGGAGCTTCAAATCTGGACACTTGCGTGGTTCTTTGGCTTGCCTATGTCTTACAACCATATCATACTCTATTGGCATTAGACAAGGAAAGAAGTTAGACATATAATCTCCATCTCCTTCAAGACCAGCAGTCACTCCTACACTTCTGTCTGCATGAGATTTGTCTACAAGGATGAAGTCTGTTCCTTAAACAAAGAACTTCACATTGACAGTGAGATAGAGTCAGAAGTAACACAATGACCGCCATTCTGCACAGTAGGGCAACCCGTTGTCTTCTACACCTAGTAAAATTCGTTTGCTATGGAGGAGGCATAGAACCGTTTGAGCAGTAAACAGGGAAGGTAGAGAATGGGCTCAGGAGTCAATGAAGCACAAATTGGCACAACTTCAAAGGTGCTGACCCTTGACCTGCTCACATACTCCCTGCAGACTGCTGCCCCTTTCCTGGATAGCAGGTGTCTGAAGGGATGCGGTGCATACCTTCAAACCCAGCACTCTGCAGGCAGAGGCAAACAAATGGTTCTCTGAATTTGAAGCCAGCCTGGTCTAGAGCTGGTTCTAGAGTAGAGCAAGTTCTAGAACAGCCATAGCTACTCAGAGAAACCCTTGAAAAACTAAAAACAAGCCAACAGTCAGGAAGTTGCTACCAAAGGAGGAAATGGTGAACTTGGCCCTGAGTCATACGGGTAGCATTCAGAGCACCTAGTCTGTTAGGAGACTGGGACACCCTGCGGTTCTGGCTATAGCTGGAGTACTTAGGGGAAACCATGGCTAGGCTAGAAGCATCTGGACTGTCAATGCCTCATAACTCATCACACGTGGTGGCTAACTATATGACTCTTCTTCTTCTTCTTCTTCTTCTTCTTCTTCTTCTTCTTCTTCTTCTTCTTCTTCTTCTTCTTCTTCTTCTTTCTTCTTCTTCTTCTTCTTCTTCTTCTTCTTCTCTCTCTCTCTCTCTCTCTCTCTCTCTCTCTCTCTCTCTCTCTCTCTCTCCACCCTCAAGATGAATGTATGTTTCCTTTTCGAAACCCATCCTCCCTGATGGCACAAGTTGAATTCCAATCCACGGTCATCCATGTCAGCACTTTAATTCCTAGGTGATCAAAGCCTCACAGGCCCTGGGTTGGCTTCATCCAATATTTCTGCTTATAGATTCAGAACCTGAGGTCTCGGGCGGGAGAGACACACTCTGAGCACTGTGGTCATCTTTACTCTCCTGGCGGCATCCTCTGTATCTTTTGCTCCAGTTCAGTTAACTATTACTTGAGAATCAGATATTTTGTGAACTGTCGAGAGCGAAGACTGTCATGTGTTCTGCTCAACCCATGTATTAAAGTAGAAGACAAAGAGGGAGAATGTTTCAGAGCTGGAACCTGATGTCTGGAGGGAAACCTCCTTCCCTGACCTTCTAGCCACCCATCTTACAAGCACCAGAGAGAGCCACACATGAACCATCCTGCCTGTGGCCTGGACCGTGTTAGCCTTAAACTATACAATCCAGCCACCAGTTGAGGCTCCTTGAGGTCCCTTTCCTGTAAGCAAGAAGGCATCCCAGTTTTATCCACAGTGTGCACATCAGGACCAGCTGCAGGGATGGAATTCAGCCAGACGCTGCCTTTTAAATTTCATGCAGCAGAAAGCTTCCACAGTGTCTACCTTAATCATTACGCACTTCTTCTAGCCTGTACCAAACCGCATCTATAAAAACCATAAAGTAGAAATCTTTGATTACTCGGAAAGGTCAGGCTTCGAATTGTATATTTAATCTGTATTGAAAGAAGCGTGTTCTGTGAAGAGTTACGTTGTAGTGTCTAAACACCTGCTGCTTCCATTTTTTCAAGACACGCATGGGCACTCCTGGGCACAGCCCCACAAATAACAGAGCTCTGCCTGTCACCAGCTACCTCCCTTCTCGGATGCTCCTTTTAGAATTTAAATATTTCAGCACCTGTCAGAAGACAGGTGAATTTTTTTTTCATGGTCAGCAGGAATAACAACAGTATAAAATAAGCTATTTCCACCTGCCTGGAGTGAATTGGGAAGCAGGCCATCATCCTGAGATTGGATATTCTGAAAATGCCTGCTTCCCGTCCTTCCCTTTCCTTTCCCTCCTTCTCCTCTTCTGCTTTACCTTCAGACAATTCTATTAGGGCTGCTCAGAAAGTGTGGGGAGCAGCGGACAGAGCAGGTGGCCAGCTGCCATCCAGGAGGACATCAGGAATGCGTAGAAACAGCAGGTTTGGTACAGAGGAGCTTCTTGTGAGGGGTTTGGCAAAGGGGACACCAGCTGTGCAAGCTTCATCCTTCGGGCACCTGGGAGACTCCGTGAGAACCCAGCCCCCTGCTTCAGACCAGGTGAAATTGCCATTGTGAAGAGAAACCAAACGAACTCAAATTGAAAGATGGTCTACAGAAATAACTGACCTTTAACCTTCAAAACTATTACTGCCATGAGAGTTGATAACACAGATTGTAGGATGCAGTTCTGGGCTTACAGTGGACAATAAATCCCTACTGAACGTGTCTCTCCATGCCTGACAGTTCCCCTGTGGAAAGAGCTTGGTCAAACACTGGAGGAAGCATTGACCTATAAAAGAGAATTTTTAACACACACACACACACACACACACACACACACACACACACACACACACACACAGGCACACATGAGGAGAGAGTCAAACAATCTGCATAGACACCATTTTCATTCGTGTGATCCAATGATTTACAACTCTCATAATTTGTAATGGCGTTTTAAGGGAAACCAAAGACTAAGAAAGCTATTTTCTGTGTCCTCCCATGTAGGTGTGTCTGTGTCCTTTTCAGATCAAGTGAATTCCTTTCCAGGAGGTGAGCATCCACCTAGCTGGTTTGCTGTCCAGCAAGAGTCTTCGCTGTCACTGCCTGACTAAAGAATGCTTAACAGTTTCCTGTACAGCAAGAAGAGAGGAGATCAAAAAACACTTGAACTGAAGTGCGCTTCAAAGATTCTGGAAGCTGATAGAAGAGTAAAGATATTCAAAACAAGTATTTGAGATCCTCCTCTTTGAATTTGAATACAAATACATCATTTAAAATGTAAATGCAGAATCATGAGCTTTTATATTTCAGCTTTTAAAATCCTTGGAAAAGACAGAAGCTCCCTATCTCTGGATGAAAACCGGTCTGTTTCCTTTGTTATGCATAAGCAGACTACATTCCCATTTACCACTTTCCAACTTGCAGGAGAAGGGGGTGGTTCTGGGAGCTGGTTAGTGTATCTAGTATATCTTTCTTGTTCAGGACTTTTGCCAGGATAAGCTCTGACCCAGTGTTGGTAGGTCCTGTCAAGAAGTTTTGCCTGTCATTGACTGGGACACAAAACACTCAAAGCCGACACTAAACACCATTTCCTAGTAAATGGTATCTTTAAGAGATAATTTTTTGGAGGATTTTCTTGGTGTTAGAATTTATAGCAATATTAGCTATGCAAAGCAGGTTTTCTATGCAAATGAGTAATATAAATAGTGTTTATGTTTAAGAAGAGGTTTATGAGATTTTTTTAAAAAGCTATTCTCAGTCATTCAAATTCAGTCTTCTTAACCTAATACTCTGAAATGGAACATTGTGAAAAGCAAGCAAACAAGTTCTTAGTGATGAGGCTCAACTCCTCAAGTGCAGCCCTCTCAAACCAGTCACTTCATTCAAAGTTGGAAAGTAAAGTTTGTAAATTTGTTGTGGTGGTTAGTTGGTTTTAGTTGTCAGTTTAACATGATCTAGAATCACCACAGAGAAGGGCCTCTGAGGGCATCTATGAGAGAGTATCTTCATTACATTAATCAATGTGGGATACATCAGTCACTGTGGTTGGCACCATTCCCTAGGCTTATTGGTCCTAGCCTGTATATGTAGAGAAAACGACATGGCGTGCATGTATTCATTCATTGCTCTCTTTATGAAATAGAGTCTATGTGATCAGCTATTTCAAGCTCCTTCCTCCTTGACTTTCCCACAGGGACAGACGATACCTTGAACTGTGAGCCCAAAGAAACCCTTTCATCATTCAGTTGGCTTGTGTCAAGGTATTTATAATAGCAACAGAAAAGAAACTAAGACCCTGTGTCTTCTTAGGTACCTTGTTATCAAGAGGCTGTGCTCGTAACAGCAGCTCTGGCATCAGCCTGGGGCTTTCCTGAAACGCAACCACAGGCTCCAGAGCACCTTACTCATAAGCAAACGTGGGTGTTTGAAAGGCAGTGCTCTCTCCTGAGGTTTCGCTCTGCTCATTTCTAAAAATTAGAAATGTCATCTACACTTGATTTAGAATGATTGCTCAAGATGAGAAAGCAAGAGCAGGAAAACCTTAGGTTGCCCCACCAGGAATTCTCTTGGGCAGTTGAAAAATTCTCTGCATTCTGTTTTAGCTGCATCCACCAATAGATCTGAGACCCTGCCGGATGCTGGAGAGGGAGTCCATCATATCCTTGTCCTTCTCCAGCAGAGAACTCAGCTAGAACGGTTATGAAAGGCAAGGAGGAGGGATGTCCACAGTCTGGTTGGCCAAACTGACTCAGTGAGGTTGTCTCTTCAAACTCAGCTACTTTCAGTGGTTGACACCCCTGGGGATGCCCCCCTAAGACTCCTAACCCACAGCCACGGCACCCACCTAACCACCCTAATCTGAAAGCACAACTGAATCTCTGTACTTGACACATGACCAATATTACCCACAGCCATCATGAAAAGTATTTGTTCAGATCAGGTGTCACGGCTTACCTCTGTACACCCAGCATTTGAGAGGCCAAAGCCAGAAGACTGCCTTGAGTTGCCATCCAGTGTGGGCTGTGTAGTGAGTTCTGAGCCCTCCTGGGCTACAGTGAGGCCCTAACTTAAATAAATAAATAAATACCTTCTCTTCAAAGTTCTTCAAGAGGCGTCTCCAGATTGTGCACAATGGAAGGCAGGAGGCCTCTCTTCATCCCAGCTAGCTAATTATAATAATTGTTTTTTTTTTCCTTGTTCAATGTACTTCCTCTGAAATAATAAGCTTTTCAACACACAAAGCCCCCCAAAAATGGTGGCTGATGAATTAATTGGCTGGATGGGAATATTCAAAACACAAAAGCAAAATGAGAAGAGTCAGCTCAATGTCTGTCTCCGGGACCGTGAGAGGAACACACTAACCATTACCAAAATCAGAGACAGATTGCTCGGTACACTCTAATGACCTCATTGTTTCTGTACCCTGGGTAAACATGACATTTCTACAATTAGATCTAAATGCACATAGCAATTAGACCCCTTGTGCATTGTGAGACCAATACCCATCTACAGACTTGGTGGCTCTAAGACCCAAGCCATTCCTAAATATTCTTTAAACAAAGAGAAATATCCCAGTACTATTTGAGTTTGTCCTTGAATGAACAAAGGTTATGGGGCACCTTTTGCATCACGTAGGCACAGCTGACCACTTTAGAGTTTGGCATAGTTCAACATGTAGCAACATCATGGATAGGGATAAGGACACTCTGTTTCAGATCCGTATTCTCAATGCTGGGGACAACTCACACAGAGCCTCAGTACCATAAATCCGCACTCCAGCCAGGGACTGCGTTTCCTCCTTATTTTGCCATAATATCTTTCAAACATAAGCATTTTCTATCAGTTGTTTAGGTGTCTCCCTCTTGGTTGGCAGTTGAAATGGTTGCTTCCCCAAAGCATCTGCTGACAGATGAAGACATGGAGCTTCAGGGTAGAGTGAGCCCAGTGACTGGCTTTCCCTTCAGTCCTAACCTTGCCCTCACTTTATGGATGAGTCAAGCATGGATGTGAAGATAGCTGGTAGGCCACAGGTAAGAATTCCCTTTCTGTACTGGGAGACAGATCAGTAAATACAGTGCTTGCCTTACGAGCATGAGATCCTGACTGAGATGGTCCCTTAGAATTCACATTTCCAAGGCCCCGAGTGGTATAGACTTGTAATCCCAGCTTGTTGGGAAGGCAGAAATGGACAGATCTGCATGGCCTCCTGGCCAGTGAGCCCCGCCTTTTCGGTGAGCTCCAGACCAGTGAAAATCTTGTTTTACTAAACAAGGTATACAGCACCTGAGAAACAACAGCCAAAGTTATCCTTTGGCCTACAACAACTCCTCCTCCTCCTCCTCCTCCTCCTCCTCCTATTTTTCCTCTTCCTCCTCTTCCTCCTCTTCCTCCTCCTCCTTATTCTTCCTCTTCCTCCTCTTCATCCTTTGTCCTCTTCCTTCCTCATTCTTCTCCTTCTCCTCCCTTTTCTCCTCCTCTTCTTCACCCTACTCTTCCTTCTTTTCCCCTCCTCCTTCTCCTCCTTCTTAATTTAAGATACACACAAGTGTCTCAGGTTGCACACAGGGCTCATATGTAGCAACAGCATCTCAGGTAGGTCATATGATAGCAGGAGACAGAATGACTGCAGTGTCCTTGGCGGCCCCTCCCTCTGCTCTGAGATTCATGGCTGATAGAAGGCTAGAATCTTTGCTGGCACATGGCCATGGCAAAGCTGCAGGTGTGGAAGACACTCGGCTAAAAGCGGCTGCAGTAATCAGAGCAGATCCACGGGGACAAGAATGAGGAGGGTGACAAGGTGCAGTGTAGTGTCACTCCGGGGAGGGCATAGACTCCACCCCCCACCCTTGATGAGATATCAGGTAACAGCAGCAGCTAGCAAGAGGCAGCAGAGAGGAGCCCAGCACACTTGTCAACATCATATTCTTCATTATCATCAATGGTCATGTGTAATCATAAAATAGCAATTAAGTACAGCTGCTCCATGAGGACGGACACCTTTGATACTCAGAGATTTGCATTCAACCCGAGCTGTTAGAAACCACTGACCAATGCCAGTATCTCATCCGCAGGTCTTAAAGATCTTATGTGGTCAAGTTCCCAAGTTGCTTCTGACATATGTATATGTATGTAATATTTTTAATTGGAACTGATGGTATTTCCATTTCCCTGATATGTTTTCTAACCTCAGTGATTCTGTATGGCTCTTCTGTAAGTAACACCTAGGCTGTTCGTTGGCTGACGGTCTTGCGTTTATTTTTCTTGTTTTCTCCCTCTGCTGGGCTCCCCTCCACGAGGTTAGCAGGATGAGTCAGTTGCCAGTTAGGCTCGTCGTTGATAAATGGACAGGTTCGTTTTCTGGGCCTTTGACATCTCATCGCTCCTTCTGTGTGCTTGGCCACTTTGCCTGTGTACCATCGGCAGCAGCAGGACAGAACTGGGCCACACACAGTGCCAGCCAGGTCCTTCAACCTTCTACCATTTGTCACCCTGAATGTCAGAAGGGCTCCGCGTGGCCATTCCAGGATGACTGGCTGACAATGCCCTCTGAAAGAATGTCTGAGTCCACTTGCTTCAAAGGTGAGAGAGAAGAATGCAGAAAGCAATGGTGAGCTAGAGAAAAGTTAATTTATCAGTGTTAGTTGGAGATAGCCAAACGCATTGAGACCAGCAGGGAGGCCGAAGAAGGGAAGATGCCCTCCCTGCCACAAATAGTGCTGGGTGCCAAGCTGATCAGCGGCACTCCACGACAACCGCCCTGATGAAATGCAAGTTGTGGGGCATGCTTCTGAGAATGGGGTATCTGCCACTCAGCCACTGATACATCTACCTCAGCGATCAGCGGCTTTGTTCTTCTTAAAAGGGAATGACCCCAGCAGTCCCTTCCCACCTTCTTCCTCTCCAGACCTGTGGGAAGTAAGAAAGCAACAGTCCCCTGCAAACATCCTCTACTCAACTGCCGTTGAGGCATCACTGAAGATCTTCCACCTCCAGAAATAAAGCCAGCCATAGGCTGATAACCAGCCTGTCTGTGCATAAGGTAAGAAGTGTTTGCCAAAGCCAGAGGCCAGGCACCAGTGGGGTTTTTTGTGGCAAGAAATAAGAGTTCCTCACTGGCATATTGTTCCAGTGATTGATTTAAACGCTTCCCTCTCTTTGTAGCAACAGGAAGGTCTGTGAAGTTTCCAGTCAAAATGGCTCATGAATGGGTAATCACAACAACCTTAACAATCTTTTGATTCCCTGACAGATCCAAGGAACGCATGAGTTTCTCATGATTGATGGCTGTTGACTGACAGTGGGTTCTGTGGAATAATGAGAGGCGTCCCAGACGGCAAACGGCTCCAAGAAGAGACGAAGTGCATACCCAGGAAATGTACATAAGTCAGATGAAGAACCGAGCCTCTAGGCAGTCCAACTGCACCCACTGAGGGAGGCGAAGCCTCTGGATGGTGACAGACACTGGTCCTTCTACTTCTCCCAGATGTCCTCCTTGCAGCCATGGGTTCATGCCTAACTCTCAGACAAAAACCCTGTAGGCCTTGACCTAGGCGATGGCACTACAGGAAGGGAAGGGCTCTTGGCACAGTAAAGTCAATGATGCCCAGGAAATCCAGCACTAGATTCAAATCACATTAAATTATATGCACATAAAAACATTTAACTTGATCAATAACCCAGTGAATAATAAAAACATAGGTGCCTGTCAGATACAAAGTTAGAAGGAAGCAGATCCTATGACTTAGGGACCATGTCGAAAAGGGCATTGGCTAGAAGCCAAGCTTCCAGAATTCTTACTGAAAGGTCATTTGAAAGTCAAAATGGACTCAGTTGAAGTACAAGGTTCTCTTGCTTCCATTTTAGAAGCCAGCCGATCACATACTAGAGAAGGGATGGTAGAGGAGGGAGCAAGATCCCTGGACCCCAACCCCCCACATACACATACACATACACATACACATACACACACACACACACACACACACACACACACACACACACACACACACACACACCTGTCCTGTGTCGAAGACTAAAGATTTTTATGTGCAGAGAGTAGGACCCTAAAGGCTGGCCACTAACAGCAAGGTGATGCAGACACAGTTATTGTCACATGTGTGGCAAACCAGAAGGTCTACATCCAAAGCTCAGAGCCCAAACTGTGAGCACAGGACCCTGAAGTCCACAGAGGACAAGATCCCGAGATTCAATGCAGCAGTTAGACTAGAGAGAAGAGCAGAAGTCATTGCAGTCTTCGTAGAGTGGTTCTTACTCGCCAGGGGAAGGTAGAGTGCTTTCCAGTCCTCCTGACAGCAGTCCAAGCAGCTGTGCCTTCTGCTGCCGTCATCAACACTGGTCGCTGTCTTTCACACTGTCACTAGAGCAAGGGAAGCAGAGGCCTCTAGGCATAATGTTTTTGTGCACTGTGTAAAGGTTATCTTTGTATTAGTCAAATGTTGATTTTTTTTTTTTGCCCTCATATTTATTTCAATCTGGACACAACATTGCAATGCTCATGCCAAGAATCTCCTGTCTCAAGTTTGTGTGAACAATTCTTACCATTTATTCTCTGCATTGTTGATAAATGCTGATCACCCAACGGCTGGGCCGAAGAGAGAACAGGGCAGAATTCTTGCCAGCTGGGGAGGTGGGTGGGGGTGGGGATTCAGAGCTGCCACAAAGAGGAAAGAGGCAAGAGTTCATAGAGTTCAGCTGGAACAGAGAAGGCCCCAAGTGCAAGTGTTCTGGGGATGTTGGCTGAGAGCAAGCCAGATTAGTGTAAGGAGTTAAGACAGATCATTTGACTGCCCAAGTATTGAGGTGAAGCTTCAAAATAAGACCTTGGTCTTTCTGTGTTGTTACTGGGAACTAGCTAGGATAAAGAACTATAGCCAAGGCATTAACTTACTGCTTACATTGATAGTAAAAATAACATTTACAGAGGCCCCTGCCTCAGAAGCTGCTCCTCTAAGACACTGAGCCAGGTGTCAAACCGAAACAGGGACAATGGTGAGATCTGCTCCCCAGGGAAGCAGCAAGAGCTCAAGCTGGACTTGCCCATGATGCAGCTCTGAGGGCTGCCAACAGGACAGGGGCCCCATCAGATACTGGGGTAAGAGGATCCTAAAGTGTGGGGGTAAAAATCTAATTCTGTTTTCCTAAGGACACCACGCCAAGGGCCAGCGGGCTTTGAGTCTGAGAAGTACAGGCCCTACACATTAATTAGTTGTTCCTACCACGGGGAGAACTTGGTATATGCTAGAGAAGCACTTTAAAAACGAGATATATCTCTAATCCTACCACTATGGTTTAAAGGAAGATATAGCCCATTCTAAAGTGCGTGTGTTCATACATGTGCGAGGGCGTGCATGTGTTCCTGTGTGTGGGTGTGTGTGTGCATGCATGTGCACATGCCTGTGTGTGCCTGTGCATGCCTGTATGTATCTCCCTCTTCTCTCTCTCTCTCTCTCTCTCTCTCTCTCTCTCTCTCTCTCTCTCTCTTGTTTTTGCTCTGTGTGTATGCTCACATGTGTGTGTGCAATTCACAATCCTGTGTGCATTGGGGAGGTATAAAAGGATGTGACTGTGGTTATCACAAGTGTAGAGGAGTCTTTCCAAGCGGGGGCAGGAGCAACTCTGCTCAGAGCCTTGGCATTTGTACATTCGGAGCAGATATATCTTTTTTAAATCAGTGTTCTTTTCCCCTAAAGATTCCATAAGTGGTAGTACTCCAAGCCCTTTCTGACTCTACAAATGGTGGGATGAAGTCCACAACTCCTCCCAGCACAGTGAGAGAACCGTAAAGCCCTGACTCCTACTTCAGACCCTGGCCGCAGGCATAAGGAAGGGGCGTGTAGCAGGGGGTGAATTTGAGCAAAGCAAACAACTACATGTATGAAACCAGTCAAAAGCATTGAAGAAACAAAGCCCAGCCCCCACCATGAGAATGGGGCATACACGAAACAACACTACTGGTCCTTTCCTCTTCCAGGCTTGGCCATAGGAAAGCAGAGTCAAAGTTACCACAGAGAGGATGAAAACCCGCCCACCCACCCAAGGTCATTAACCGCTGAACTAGAGACACTCCAAGAACTCATCTCCATGGGCTAGCAGCAAAGGAGAGCCTAGACAAAGGTGAGCCGGAAACCAGGAGGCATTATGGTGAGAATTGGGGAAATGTTAAAAGCCCAAAGGGTCTTGCATGCATCCTCAGAAAGGACTGTGGTGGGCTGGGCAAGTGGGAAGAGCCCAGCATGAGTGACATGAGAGGTGCCTGTCAGTCATCACTAGAGAAGAAGGCCAAAGGGAGGGGGCCTCATGTTTAGAATACTGTTTGTCAGCTTCTGGTCACCTTGAGAAAACAGCCCACAGGAGGAAGTATCCGTTTTGTCTCATGGTTTCAGGGATTTCCGTCCACAGGTGATGGCCTCCATTGTCCCATAAAAGTGACAAGCAAACAGAGAGGGACAGCAAGAGAAAGCTTTCTCAGAGCATTCCTCAAAGAAACTATCTTCTTCAGCTAAACCCACCTTCTACTCCCCACCACTTCCCAAAAAATGCTGTTAGCCTACAAATGCCGTTAGGGATTAAGGCATTGAAGGTAGAGGGCTTCTGATCCAATAATCTCTCAACAGCACCACTGGGTATCAGCCAGACATTCAGCACACGGGACTTTTGGGGTGTTGGGAGTTACATTACATCTACACTGGTAGAACACACAACTGTAGTCCTGAGAGGTGAGCAAAGTTGGCCGATGGCTAGAGAAGGCATGAGCTTCAGGAGAGGCTCTGATAATTAACCAGATAGCGAGCCTGACGTGATCCAATAGCAGCCCCATCTTTGTTGTGTGCTGAGCAATATTCAATCAATATTTATCCCGGCATTATTAGCAGTAAGAATGATAATGTAAAAAAGTGTCATGTAAATATGAAGCCTTATTATAGCTAGCAAATTGGATTCCTAAGCTGATTAATTTGAAAGCTATTTGGATTCCTTTTGGATGATATTGCCAAGTTTCTGGGTTTGCAGTTTGAACTGGTGACTTTCAAAATTGATGCTGAGGGCAAGAGACGGTGCTAATTAGTGCGTGAGCTTTTCACATCTGAAAATCTGGGAATGAGTCCTGCTCGGGTCAAAAGTGAAAATGAGCTTGGGTCTCTCGCTCTGATCCCTGTTGACATTGTCGTCATCACAAAGCTACCCTGTTATCTGGCATAGATGCTAAGCTGTCAGGAGAGCAGTACCCCAAGGCAGCTGGCCATGGCAGCAGATCCTGGCCACAGAGTAACAGGAAGAACAGTTTTCTAAAGGCAAAAATAAAAAGGAATTCATGGTGCATGCACGTCCAATCTGAAAGACAGTGCCATCTTCTTCCACTGCCCGTCACCTCACTGAAAGTGCTTGGCCAGCAACACAAGCATGTAGAATGACACTGGCAGAATGAAGTATCACGCAGCATGGCCTGTCTTCTCCATGATGGTCCACGCGGCCACATGTGTATGGTGGAGTGGAAAAACATGGAGTCATTTTTTTTACAACAGTCCTGTGTGGAGTTCCTGAAATCAGAATTCTAGTGGCAAGTGAGATTCAGGATGAGGAGGATACCCATGCTCTCGTTCATTTATTCCGCCACTTACTTACCTGTTGGCTGAACTAACATTGCCCAGGAGGAACTCCAGGATACAGGTCAAAGTTTCCTGGGAGCATCCTCAGTGAGCATAGACCAAGTTCCCAACAGCATCACCAAACAATGAGGTGTGTTCAAGTAGAGTGTTGGGCCAAGCATTCCACCAAATGGGAGGGCACAGACCCCATCGTGGCTGGAAAGGGAGACAGGGAGATAGGAGATCTGCACCCGACTCCCTAGCCATTGCCTGTTAACCTAAACTAAAAGGCAGAATGCAAGAGAGGTAAACACAGGACATAAACACGCACACACACACACACACACACACACACACACACACACATCCACATCCAGAGAGAGAGAGAGAGAGAGAGAGAGAGAGAGAGAGAGAGCGATTGGCTTTGGGCTTTCAGGGACACTTAACAGCTTCATCAGTATCCTTTCTCAGGTCTGAAGGTCAATGGGAAATAAAGGCCCTGGGCCATATGGGTTCCTGGTGCCAAGAGCCTCAGCTCTCTAGGAGTCATCAGTCAACAGGATGGGCTGAGAAACAATGGAGCCACCACAAGAGTGAGCTGTTGACAGCCAGGGACCAGGTCCCTACACTGCCTGCTGAGGGTGTTGTATCCATCCCACAGACATCATCCAAGCCGTCATTCCATTTCACATCCCTCGCACTTAATAACAAATTCTCGGCTTAATCTTTAAGACACAAGTCACTTATTCTCAATCTGCCCCTCGGAGCGCTGTTGTAATCTCACGGCACTCACGCCAGCCACTGGCAGGGAGCCCATCACACTCCCAAATCAAGCCCATTTTTTCATTAGCTCGAATCCTTCCCGAGGTGGCCTCCTTTCCAGTTGGCTGATCAGCAATCAACACTAGTTTGCTTCCATCAGAACAGCTCCTGTAACTTCCCATTTAAGAACGGACCCCTCTCAAAACACATTAGGAAGAGGCATATGGAGCAACCGTGATTTTTAACAATGGGTTGGGTTTTTTTTTTTTTTCCCCTTAAGAAAAAAAAAATAATGTGGCAGAAATCCAAAGGCAAAAGTTCATTTGCTCATCATTCTGTGGACTCCATGGGAGATTTAGTCCGTCTTAAGTATTGATGTGTATAACATCCCCTTCTAGTTAAAGATGAGAAAATAGTAGACGCTATTTTCAATCACGGAAATTAAGGTAGTGGTAAATGCCTTACCTGAACCATGGGCCATGTGCACCATTCGGAAAATACAGCATTTTGTGCCAAAACTAAACTTTGAACAATAATTTCCTTAACACTAGTTTCCGGGGGGATATTTTTTATAAGGGGAGACTCAAAGATGCTGATAAGCCTTCTGTCGTTGGGATACAGTTGGAAGTGGGTCTTGAACACCTGTTGCTCCCAGGTGAGGCAGGAACACCCTTGCAAAAGTTGCTCACCCACATGCAACTGAGGACTTCTAGACATTGCCTTACGTTGCTCACGGTGGTGCACTTTACCTGTCTCAGAGCACAGCACACACACAACAATCACCTGTGTTACTCAGTTAAAGGGGCAGCCTAAAAGCTCTCCCTGGTGAGCAATCAGAAGGGTTCAGAAAAGGCATTGCTGTGTTTTACCATTTGGCATTGGACTCTTCACTGTTTCTACAGCTGGAATCAGTTATATTCTGAAATCCTGTGCCTTTGGAAGTGCAAGCTGTTTTGAATGTAAGGCATAGTATATGTCTGATGTTGTTTCGAATGTTGGCATAGTCTGTGTCTGATGCTTTCAAAAGGCCCAGGAGAATACCGGGAGGAAACCACTAAGAAGGTACAGGATTTTCCTCTCTCTCCCCTCCTGCTCCCCCCCCTCACCACACCCGTGTTAGGCTTTCTCCCATTCAGACACAACAGATGGATATGAACTAAAGGTTTCATGACCGTTCATTGAGCGTTTCCTACCAACTAGGCATTTTGTGGCATCTGGTCACTCTCCCATGTATGGCAAGACCATTGTGACACTACATCACCCAGCAAACTTACTGGATATAGATGGGACAACATGTTTTGTGCCACAATTTCTAAGACGGTTCACCTCTTTGCAGAAAAAAAAAAAAGAACCATCTTCTGGCCACTCTTCAGAACAGCACTGACCTCTGACTGAAGGAAGGTCGAATCCCCGGCTTGCAAATGGAATGGTCCCTTCTCTTACAGGGTGGGTTTCAGGTATAAAGGTATACATCAACAAGGTAGTATTTAAAAAAAAAAAAAAGGAGCCAGAATCCTTTTTAAGAATCAAAATAATTAGGATTAATAATAGTTAATAATTCTAATATTAAGAAACCTTTACGGAGCCAGAGTTTGTTGACCATCATGAGGCGTGAAGCATTTGTATGTTTGGATGTAAATTGACTCCGTGTATCAGTGTGACTTGGGAGTGAGTCGAGAAGAAACAAACGCATGTAGCCACAAAGAATCCATTTTATCGAAACTTTACAGCCAAAATTCTGAACGACACAAGATCTTTAAGTGGAGTTTCCCAGTTGAATCATCACAGCTGAGTCTGGGGCTTGGGTTGATTTGGGACCTGAGCCTCACTTGCCTAGTGTCCCTGAATGGATTCCGATTGACCACTGGGTGCTTTACTTTTGCCTGATAAATAAATCGGAGCTTTTCACAAACCCTAGCTACCTCACAGGTGTGCTGAAAAGAAATGAGGCGACACTTCTGAACTCACAGGAGATCTGGAAGAGGCCGAAGAGAGTGAGTGACAGGAGTGCCTAAGGGGCGGTCTTCACCTTGTAGTGATATTGACTTCTCTCTGTGTATGTCCACATTTCTCTGTCTCTCTCTGCGTATTTTCTCACTGTTCTCTCTCTCTCTCTCTCTCTCTCTCTCTCTCTCTCTCTCTCTCTCTCATCCTCCCCCTCATACCTGCTCCCTCCCCAGCTCTGACCAGCAAGGAACAGCTTTGTCCTTTCCTATCATTCAGCTCCTCCCAATTTACCCAAACTATTAGCCTCCTGCCTCTGTGGAACCCTGAGTGGAGGTTCCCTACTGGAATGGGCCCTCCTTGATCACCTTAAACTCCTTCAACCTCCACATGTCTGCTGACATCAATCCAAAAATCCCCGACCTCATATCCAATTTCCTGGCTCCTGGGCCATATAGAATTGTTCAAATAAAGCACAGACTCATGAAAACTTGTCATACAACAAAATTCACCTTAACCTAAAAACAGCTCTCCAGTGTTACTGTCTATTGTGTAATTACCCCTTCAACGGTGGTCTGACCTCAAACTTGACTGAAAATAGACCTCTCAGGCCAATGGGGAAAGGCCTGTGGAGACAAGTGTGGAATAGTCACATGGTCATCTCACAGCTTACTGGTACCAAACCAGGACAAGGATAAAAAATGGAAGACTCGGAGCCTTTAGGCAGAACCTTACAACACAGACCCAATGCCTTGAACTCCGTTAAAAAGCCCTAGAAGTTAAAAATGGGAGAGAACACAGACTTTAATAAAAGAAAAAAAAAATTATAGCTCAGGTTAGCATCCAGTCGCTTGGGGAATTCAATAATGAGGAGGCCAGCCTACGCTAAGCAAACACAGAGCATTCCTTGCTATCACAAGCTAAGACACAGCCATCTCACACCTCACACCTCACACCTCACACCTCACACCTCACACCTCACACCTCACACCTCACACCTCACACCTCACACCTCACACCCCACACCCCACACCCTCACACCTCACACCAAGAAAACCAATACTTACCCAAGACTGGCCATTATCTGTCTCCAAGGTTCCCAGCCCAGATGGGGGGCATCCTTCCCAAGCCACTGTATCAGCCATGCATCAACAGGTGTCATACGCCAGGAAGCCTGAGTGGCAACTTGGCCCTCCACTGCCTGCCCCTCAGGGACATCAAGAATGGAGCCAATGGGTGGAGTGGTGACTGGAGGGTCACTAGCCCTTTGCACCCCAGTCTTCAGTACACATTACATCCCTATAACTTTGATGGAGTTAGTCATCCCTGGTATTTCTAGACCCTCTGAGTCCTGTGTTTGAACAATGGCTTTAGCCAGGCAATTCCAAGTCACTCGGCCACTCTTGGGGACCTGTGCATCATGCTGAGGGATCTCACCCTCTATGGATTCTCTGAGATTTCTGGGAAGTCACACTGACCTGGGAAGCTAAGTGGGGGGACAGAGGTCAGCTCAGCAAGCTTCCAAACCATGTTTTTCTAAGTAGTCTGTGCCGGTGTGCAGCAGTCACCCAGTTAGTGCTGGACGCCATCTTACACACTGGTCACCCTCGTGGATGCTTCTAGAATGAAAGCTTGCGTCCCACACAAAGCTTGCTTTTAACCTCAGGGACACGCAGATGGACAGAGTGCTTTGAAATCCTTAAATAAAGCTGACTAGGAAGGGCTGGCCCGTTGCCTAGTCCTTAAGATCAGCACAAATTAAGCTTCGTTTGTCATAGAAAAACACGAGGCCGGGCGGCACAGGCCTGCGATCCCAGCTACTACTGAGTGTGAGGAGTTCTCGAGTTAAGGGCCTGCCCAGGCTATAGAGTGAGTTCAAGGACTGTTCAGTGTCTGTCTCCCTGGGCTGCAGAATGAGTTCAAAGCTTGGCTTAGAAACTTAATGAGATCCTGTCTCAAATAAAAAGAGGAGACAGCTGGCTGGTGGGAGACTGCTGTAGTGCATGAGGCTCTAGATTCAAATGTCAGTATCAAGGTGAGCAAATATGAAAGAACAGGGAGGGGAGGGCACAGCAGGAGAGGGGAAGGGGCCAGAGGGCAGGGGAGAGGGAAGAGGAGGAGAGAAGTAGGAGAGGAGAGGAGACTGGGGAGAATGGAGTGGAGGGGAGGAGACTGAAAGGGAGGGGATGAGAAGGAGGGAGGGGGAGGGAAGGAATAGGGGAGGAGAGGAGACCAGAGGGGAAGGGATAAAGTGGAGGGAAGGAGGGAGGGGAGAGGAGAGGAGGGGAGGGGTAGAGGAAGGGAAGGGAAGAGGAGGGGAGGGGAAGAGAAGGGGAGGGGAAGAGGGAAGCCTTACCAACAGCTGAAGTCAGGCCAATCAGAATCCCATCATACCCTGAAGTCTGAAGTGGATGTTCAACTCACCTTGGTGGGGTCATTTTTAAAAGTCGTTCAGAGGCTACCCTCCTAGGATTCTCTCTGACAGGAATGGGTTAATTGTGTAACCTTTTCTGCTCTCATTCCAGCCTCTGGGCTGTCAGCCGGGAGATGAACGAGCTGCTGTTTTGCGGTGTTTCGCTGTCTGTCGGACAGTGAGCTGGTTGCAGACGTTCAACCACTTTCCTTGCTGTCTCAAAGTTGTCACAAGAATTGATAAATTTCAGAATATTTTTCTTGCCCTCATTAGAATCTCAACGTCGCCATGTAAATAAATGGATTTTGTGCCTTTTGTGGGTCCCCACTCCCTTCACGGGGAGCCACGTTTGTTCTTACAACTATTTACGCTGGAGAGGGGGGGTCTCTGTGGAGAAGAGTGGGCGCTGTCTCAGAGGCATCTCCAGAGCTACAAGTCCTCCTGAGACCGCCAGCAAGGACGGTGGCGGGACACCCTGGATTCCTTCCTGTGAACAACTTCCAACCATAGTGTTTTTAAAATGATTTATTTATTTTATGTTTGTATATGTGCCTGGACACGAACCACTGTGTATGCATATGTGTGTATGTTTGTGTGTGTGCCCATGTGTATGTGCATGCATGTGCTTGTGTGTGTGTGTGTGTGCATGTGTATGTATGTGTGTATGTGTGTGTATGTCAGAGAACTTGAGGAGTCGTTTCTCTCTTCTCTTCATGTAGATCCTTAGGACCCAAGTCGTCAGGCTTGTGGTCAGCACCTGTACCTACTTACCAGCTCAGCTGTGATTTATGTGGAGCAGATGTGGTCATAGGCAGATGACAAGAGACCTTTGTCTTCAGTGACCATTCTTCACACTGTTTCCTTCTGTGACATAAGGAATGTTCTAGACTCCAGAAGTCTCTGAAGGAACAAATTGGTGATTCAGAAGTAAAATTGTGCACAGAAAAAAACAGCATAGTTAGAAATGGATACAGGAGCATTGGCAGGGCTGACTTCAAAAGGGACACAGTAGGGCCACTAATTGGTGGCTAGGAAGATGGCTGCGAAGTCAGCGTGAGGATACAAATTTGATCCCCAACACCTACATTAAAAACAAGCAAGCAAACAAACACAGTGGCTGGTGGTGTACACTCAAAATCTCAGTGCTGGAAGTAAGATCCCTGGGGCTCACTGGCCCTCAAGCCTAGTTTGATTGGGGAGCTCCAGGCCAACAGGAGTCACTGTCTGAGGATCGAGATGGGTGGAACTCAATGAATGACAGACAAGGATATCCTCTAGCCTGTCCACATATGCATGCACACATGTATGTGCACAGGTACATTTGTGCACTCACACACACATGCACATGCGTGTGCGCGCGCGCGCACACACACACACACACACACACACACACAAACACACACTACTAACTGCAGCCTCCAACTCTGGGTGTGAAAATTAGGATGACATAAACCTTGCAAACATCCATTAGGTTTTAATTGGGTTTGGTTTGGTTTTTTTTTACCTGGTACAGGATAGAGTCATTTGAGAAGAGGGAACCTCAGTTGAGAAATCTCTCTCTCAGATTGAGTAATAGGCAAGTCTGTAGGATGTTTTTAAAATTTATTGGTGCAAGAGGGCCAAGCTAGAGGGGGCTGGGAAGGTAGGTCGATGTTTAAGAGTGGGTTCTATTCAAGCACAAGGACATAAAGTTGGATTCCAGAAGCCACATGAAATGTCTACACACTGAGACCCAGGTAAGCCAGGTTACTTAGACTTTATTTTAAAACAAAACAAACAAACAAAAAAAACAACAATAAAAACCAAAACCAAAATTGTTGGGAGCCAGAATCTACATTTAATGTAGAGTTAATATTACATGTAGTAAACATTTAGTATAATATCTTACAATTCCATCCATTTTTCTGAAAATCTCGTGATTCCATTTTTTTTAATAGGGTTAAACAGAATTTCATCATGTATCTATGCTGCCAGTAGTTGGAGTCTGGGCCAGGTGTTTGTAGGTTCTTGACCTCTTACTCCAAGAAATAAAAACAAGGACTCTCACAGATCCGCAAAAACAGCAAGACAGCCTTATTGAGAGGCAGTTGTGCTGGGTATGAAACAATATATTCTCAGGACTGACCACTAGCCACACAGGGAGGGTACTGAGGAGTCACAGCTTCTGTTTGAAGTTATGGAAGAAGAACAGGAAAAATTGAAGACTGAAGGGGATAAGAACTCCACAGGAAGACCAACAGAGTCAGTTAACCTGGACCCTTGAGGCTCTTAGAGACTAAACCACCAACCAAAGAGCATAGGTGAGCTGGACCTAAACCTCCCCAAACATGTGTAGCAGATGTGCAGCTTGTTCTTCATGTGGATCCCGAACAACTGGAGCAGAGGTTATCCCAAAAGCTGCTGCCTGTACTTGAGATATGTTCTAGCTGGGGTGACTTGTCTGGCCTCTGTGGGAGAGGATGTGCCTAGCCTCTCACAGGGTTGGGGGATATCCAGGGGCCTCACCTACTTGGAGAAGAAGAGGAGAAAGGATAGGGGAAGGATTGGGGGGACTGACCAGGAGGGAGGCAGTGAACAGGGTGTAAAGTGAATAAGTAAAAAATAATAACCATAAATTAAATTTGTAAAAAAGCATTCAAGAGGAGAAGTTTAACTACTGAGGGACATGGCTTGGGTGGTTTGCTATTTTGAGTGAGGTAATAAACCATAAAATTGTTTTTCCTACTGTGCATGTCCTTTTTTCTGATGCCTTTGATTTCAATCAAATCTACGCCCCCTCCCCCCAAACATGCATAGGCATAGGATGGTAAATTCAGGACAAAGTGTGTCTTACTGTATATGCACTAGAACAGGTTCAGACTGGATTGGCCTTCCCATCCGTCCTACTCAGGTGCTTTGGGAAGAATATATTTGAACGGAAAAATGAGTTTACTGGAAGTTAGGGGATCAGAAACAAATCTTATTTTTCAGAGAGGGGTAAGTCTGAGGCAGGTGAGTGCCTTGTTCCTAGAGGGGTGTGTGTGCACAGTATGTGCGGGTGAAGGGGTTAAGTGCAAATGCATTCTTAGCAGGAGGGAGGAAGGATACAGCAAAACCAAGTGCAGTCCCAGGTAGCTAAGCCCCTCCTCGTGCCTCCCTGCCTCACGTGTACTGCAATGCTATTATGTAGTCATCTGCTGATGGGCATCTAGGTTGTTTCCATTTCTTACCTCTTGTGAACAAAGTAGCAATGATCGTGGATGAGCATGTATTCCACAGCCGGAAATAGACTCCTTTGGGTATATGCCCAGGAGTGGTATAGCTGGATCGCATGCTAGCTTTAATTTTAGCTTCCCGGCTACTATGGAAATTGCCTGGTCTTTGAAGCTCTTCACTCTCCCTTCATTAGAACAGAAAGCTCTGGGAGTGTCTGGTGCCAGCATTTATCCTGCAGGCTCACAGCACAGTGCCCTGGGAGTGTCTGGTCCCAGGGTTTAGCCTGCAGGCTCACAGCATCATGCCCAGAGGAGGTGATGGATACAGTCCCCAGCTGAGTGACCTCGGGATGCCTTTCTCTTTCCATTAATTTATCGGGGCCAGGGTTCACTTTCAGGCGTTGCATTTAACAAATTGTTAAGCTCTTTAGGAGAGGGGTCATGTGACCTCTAAAGACTTCTAAAACACAGCCCCTCATTCACAGTGCCCCTGCTAACATCAGAAGCATCTGGCACCATGACAGAAAGCTGGAAAAGCAAGTGCTTTCCCTTGTTCATCCCCTGAGCTCTCCTGCCTGCTAGGAATCTTCTGCTCTGCTGGACTCCGTCTAACTCACAGGATACTTCTGTATCGATAGTAGATAAGTTCCAGTGAGAAATACAAGCCCATGACAACCCAACTACTGAAACCCTGTCAAGTAACCCCTAATTTTGAAGCGAGTGGTTAATTCCCACCAAATTGATTTATGCAGTGTTTGAGGTTTGGCCAGTTGTGTTGTTCGTCTGTTATTACCAGGAACTCAGCTCTGCCTAATCACTCAGACCACTGACACAATCCAGTGCATCTCCCCAGAAAACCTCCTTTGTCAGCACATCTAGAATCTGCTAATTAAATCAACGATGACATTATTCACTTTCTCAAGAAAAAAGAAAAGAGAACAGAGAACAGTCCCTGTGCCCCCACCATGACAATTTCCTTTTCTCTCTCCTCTGTCTCTCTTTGTCTCTGTCTCTTTGTCTCTGTCTGTCTCTCTCTGTCTGTCTCTTTCTCCCTGTCTCTCTCTCTCTCTCTCTCTCTCTCTCTCTCTCTCTCCTCTCTCTCTCTCTGTGTGTGTGTGTGTGTTCGTGGGTGTGTGTGTGTTCTCTCTCTCTCTCTCTCTCTCTCTCTCTCTCTCTCTCTCTCTCTCTCTCTCTCTCGTCTCTGATTCTGCTTCACACAGTGATTTCCAAGTTCAGCTACTCTCTACTGGCCTTCAATGGCATTTTCTAACAGCAGCAAACTGGTAATAACACCCTTCTGCTTGGTAAGAAATAAGCAGGAATGAATGTACACACACACACACACACACACACACACACACACACACACACACACACACACACACATCCCGGACACGCGTACACAAAAGCACAGCCATCAAACCTCCTTTAGAGAAGAGAAGCTTGTCCTACATATCTTTGACTCTGGGATTTTCCATTCTGGGCTAAAAGTGTGGGTTTGATTAAAACAACAGGGTTTCCCACACCATGTCTGTTGTCTGCCTTATTCCTCTGGAAGACGTCTGAGGCCCTAGGGATCAATAATCATGGGCCTGAGAGATGCTTCCCTGGGGACTTCACATGTTCAGAATCCAAGAAAGGCTGAGATGAGTCGTGTCGCACATTCTGGAACCTTGGGATCCTGGTTTCTCTTAAATTGGAATTTCCATCTTGAATTCACAGAAATTACAGAGTAAAACTAGGGCAAAGGCAATTTGGACAATGTGTGGTCGTTTGAATCACAATCTAGAAAGTTTCCCTATCCTGTATGGAAGAGAGAAAAATGAGAATTAAAACAAGAAGGGTAATAGCTATTGAAAATACAATTATTTATATAGTCATTTTTTGAACAATAGCCTTAAAATTCTTAATTCTTAGCAAGAAATGGGGTGTTTAAAATATTCTTAATTGACTGCAAAACCCATAGTCAATTACCGTGAGATGCCCAAGGGCATAGCCCTGTGATATTTTGAAAGGTCACTGTAGTTTATAGCCAACTCACTTGGTCCCAGATCCAGGATGTGGCTGGCTGCCCCAGGGCGGAGGAGTCTCACTGCTGTTCTCTCCAAGTCTGAGTACAGAAGAGAAGCTGCCATCGACCCACTTGGGTTGAAATATAAGCCTTTTCTGAAGTGGTACCCCAAAGAGATAATGTGCTTAGTCTTTATAAATAAATGAGACCACTTCAGACCTGGGATCGAGCAGAATTCAACACTGTTTCAAATGCAGAAAATGGCCAGACCACAGCAAGGGGGGTGCTGAGAGCAATGGTGGGATATGCGGGTCTCATGTGTACAAGCAGAGAGAGCCAGGATGGGCCAAGGGGCACAAACATAAGCTTTGAGATGCTGAGGCAGGAGGACTGAAGGTCTAAGAATGATCTAGGCATCATCTTGAGATTCTGTAATTAATTAATTGGTTAACGGTTTAGAAGGATTCTATGCCTGGAATCTGAAAGTCTTGCAGAGGATCATACATGGAGAAGAACTGCTCCCTAGGCAGAGAGGGGAACAACATGCTAGTCTTTCTCTTCTTCTTGCTCCTCCATATCTCGCTCAGGCCTTTAATGGCCAGACCCCATGAGAGGCCATCCAGGGGACACCCAGATCGTACAGTCAGAGTTGTATCCACAGTCACATTCCTATTACGTGTCATCTGTTGCCACTTCCACACCCATAGAGGCAAATTTGGGTGACCATGAGACTGCGAGGCCTCAAAGCAAAGATCAAACACGCAAAGGTCCCTCTAGCTTTCCCAGGGTGTCTCTTCTCCGTGGAAAATGGCTGTCTTTAAACCACACCCCAAATCCCATCACTGCAGCTGTTCCCCAGCCCAGTCTGGGGAAGCTAACATGTTCTTTCCATCCACCAGTTCTGGGATGAAGGTTTAAGCATCACAGCCCTATTTAGAACCCACCTACTTCACAGAGACTGGGAGAGAGGGCTTATGGGGAAGGAGGAAGGGTGGAAGCAACCCCATTAGAGGGGGGACCAGAGAGGATGTGTGTCCTGAACCAAGGCCCAGCACATGGATAGAAAGTCAGACATGTGCTCTAAGGCAGAAGTCTGCAGTCACTTAGAAATAATCCAGTTGAGACTGCTATGGAAACAGGAGCGTCCCCGCATAGATGGGACACACCTTGGGACACAGACAACCCATCACCAACTTCAGTTGTCCAAAACCATCTGTAAGGTATATTTCTTCATAGTCTACTTTCACTATGAAATAGAACAGAGAGAGACTTAAATGCTGGTGGTTAATTTCATGCTACTTTGATGGAGCCAAGAGATGCTGGCATCGCTGGCAAAATGATAATTCTAGGGAAGTCTGTGATGGTATTCCTGCAGGAGACCCATACTTGGATCAGGAGACCATGGAAAGCAGATGGCCTGCCCCATTTGGGTGGGGACCACACAATTCGCTGTACAACAAAAGGGCCCGTGAAGAACAGATCCATTCTCCATATGTGGTGCCTCTTCTCTAGTCTTTAAACTCCATCACTCTGCATTAATGGGACCTCATATCTGGATTACGTTCACCCACTGGATTCCTTGGTTTTTCAAGTTGCAAGTGGTGCTTCATGGGACTTACTGTAATCCATAATCACAGGAACCAATCAACTGTCTCCTTCTCCCTCTCCCTCTCCCTCTCCCTCTCCCCCTCCCTCCTCTTTCTGTGTGGCAGAGAGACATACAGATGCTTCCTGACTACTGTGATATGTTCCTAAAAGCCTATTACACATAATGTAAGCCAGACAAATGTAATATGCCAGGCCTACCCTACACCATAGCTTAGCAGCATGGGATACTGTAGTGTATCTGTTCTTGGCTCTTATGGGTGGCTGTTTACCACCCATCGCCAGGAGACTGTACTCTACCACTTATCACCATCTTGGGTCTGGTAATTTGAATGCAAATAACTCTCCTGGGCTCATATGTTTGGATACTTGGTCCCTGGTTTATGGAATGGTTTGGGGTGGATTGGAAGATATGGTCTTGTTAGAGGAGATGTGTCTCTGGGGTGGGTTCAGAAGACTCCTGCTGTTTCCAGTGCACTCTTTGATTCCTGTTTCAGATTGGGATGGGGGCTCTTGGCTGCTGTCAGGACCAGGCCAGCCTGCTTGCTCCTGTGTTCTCTGTCCTGATGGTGATGGGCTCTCTCTCTCTCTCTCTCTCTCTCTCTCTCTCTCTCTCTCTCTCTCTCTCTCTCTCTCTCTTCCCCCCCTCCCTTCCTCCGTCTCTCAGTGTAAGCCTCAATTAACCATTTCCTCTATAAGTGTCCTTGGACACGTGGTTTGTTTTTTTTTTTTTCATCACAAGCAACAGCAAAGTCACTTGCTAATAATATACTGGGAAAAGATCAAAATTCAATGCATGGCTCCTGCTAACTGTAGTTCACTTTCATACATTTGTGACATTGATAAATTGTAAGTCCAGTCATCATCACATCAAGACAGTAACGGTGTACACCCTATTGGCTCCGTCTCCCTAAAGAACTCTGACTAAGTACATGCTCTCGTTCCTTCTTAGAAGTTGACCTTACGTGTCTGTCGGAGCTACAAGAAGCTGTGCAAGGGAACTCCGGGTCTTGTTAGGTGTAGGCACAAGGGACACACTGCGACTGGGTGAATGAGATAGTGTGAATGAAGGTCCAAGACTGTCATGATGGGAAGAATCCTGTCAAAGCTCCATCTGATCATGTTGAAGAGGGAGGACGGATAGACAGTTGGACTCTCTCATTGCAAATATTCGCACCAAACTCCAAACCACCTCCCTGCTTGTAAGAATGACGAATGCGCTGTTCAGCTTAAGCCTTCATTTTGGAACCTGAAGGAGAGTTTCCTCCATGCGTTGCTTACTAATCAACTTTATTTTTTTTTTTACAGCTTGTCATTTTGTTTAATGTTGCGAAACACTGCAATTTTTTAAAGTAGGATCTGATTTTGCAAATAGATGTCTAAACTTAAGTAAAATAATGGATGTAACAAATGCCACCCAATGTGACAGCTTTGCTCTGCCAGTGCAATTTGCTGATTCTGAGGAGAAAATGTAGAACAGACTGTGCCATTCTAAGAACAGCGCTGCGCGTGACAGACACGGATCTGGGGAAATGCTGCGCACTGCTGTGTCTAGTAACAGACTTCCGCACTCACTCCTGATTCCGATTCGCCCGAGGTTGTCAATTCCTCAGTGTCGTGCCCATCTATCCAGTCTAGAGCCTCTGAAGGAGGCCTTGCTTCTGAGCAAGAACATGATACAATTTAATGTGCTCCCGGTTTTTATTATATTGGCAGTATTCTTCTGTGATAGGTATTTCAAGAAGTTGCACGGAGTAATTTTCACAGATGCCACATCATTCTTTAAAAGACAGGTGACAATTGTTTGACCTTGAAGGTTTCACACAGTCAGGACGAATGAGGCTCCAGCATAGTCAGGACAAAGAAGGGTTCGTTGGCTTCACCATGCCAGATGCTCAGAAGGACACATCTGCCATTCTTTTTGACAGGCAGTCCAGAAAGTCCAGGCTACAGTAATAATAAGGAAGAATGATTATAGTAGATAGAACTGACACCTGGGTTTTGCTATCAGAGCCCGGTATCTGGTCTTTAGGAAGAAAACTAACTAGGTCAGGTGTCAGAAAGCTGTAGGACATGGCCAACACACAAACTATCTGTCCAAACATGCTGCTGGGACATGTCCGTCTGTCAGATGCCGTGTTCTACTGTACTGGTGAGAAAACAGAACTTCCTCAAACATTTGCTGTGTGACCCTTGGAGGAATAAGTTTGCCAAGCTCAGACACAGTTGACATGAGTAAACGTATGGGTGGGTAACATATCCCTCGAGAGTCACTTTCCTTTCCACATCCCTCATGAAAGTGTAGCTCCTTGTCCCCACCCAGACAGAAGCTATGCCTTCCTCATCCACAGGAGCTCTTTGGGAGACAGCATCTGATGGGCATGTCCCACAAGAGGAAATCAAGCCTATGACTGGAAACACAGCCAACTACTCAGAGCTGGCAAAGTCATGGATCCTGGGGGAGAGGCAAAACCCACCAGGCAACTAAACCAGTGTAATTCCTAACTGTGTTCTAAACAGTTATCCTTCTACCAAGAAGTAAGTGAAGACCTCACCCCTCACGGAGGACATACCTTTTTGCAACAGAGACCAGTGCAAAAGAAAAAAAAAAAAACCTATAACCAATCAAAATGCAGAGTGGTGGAACCAGTGCCAACAGAAACATCTACAAAATACTCCCACACCTAAGGTTCGGGAAACAGTGTGGAAAGGGAGACAGAAAGCTGGTAAGTGGACCCAGGAGTTTGCTGTGAGGGTGTGCCTTCTAGTAATGTCAGAAGTTACACTGATAAAGTCTCACCAACATGACTGCCTAAGCATGAGCTGAACAAGGGCAACAGTAAAAACATGAAAGTACATGCTAACATGCTACCATGGACAGGGGGAAGCCTAAGAGGCTTCAACCCCACACAGGAATTAACGGTGAATGCCGAGAGTGGACATTTTCTTCAGCAGGGAAGAGCACACCAACTGTTTACCCAACACCAAATCATCCGCCTTAAAAACGTACAAGTAACACTTTACAGACTAAGGTAATGTTTATGGATATGTATGTATACAAACACACATGCATGTATGAATGCCCATGGAATAACAATTAATGGAGAAAAGAGACCATGAGTTTTAAAGAGAGCAAGTTGCTATACGTGGGATGAGTTGGAGGGACGGAAGAAAAGGGGGAAATGATGCAATTATATTATGATCTCCGAAATTAAGAGAAATAATTAAAAATAAATAATCGATAATAAAATAATTTATAATTAAAGATATTTACGAAAGCCCACACTAACTGAGGCCAGTCTGGACCAGTCTGCACTAGTCCTCCTGGCAGTCGACAGCATAATAAGGAATGAGCACACTTGCAGCCAGAAGAACTGCATCCTTGGGTCCAGTACGAAGAACGGTAAGGTAAGTAACACGCTATCGATTGGGCTCATTCTTTAAGAGGCGCCCTGCTCCCTGACAAAGATAATGGCTACACAGGACACACAACTGAGCTACTGTCTAACAGGCAGACATTCAGTGAGCATCCCGCACTGGTGGAATGGACCGAGGAGACCCGTGCACTTATTTCTTATAATGCACGTATTCCAGGGGAAGCTGGGAACACCCAGAAGCAGCAAGCGGACATCCAACTTTAAGAAATTTAAGCAATGCTAAAAAGGAAGTGTGGCCGGAGCCAGAGCAGAAGTAAGTAGGATGGTAGAGCACTTAGGCTCCATACTCAGCATTGTACAAACAAATGCACAGGGCTGGCTCTATGGCTCAGTGGATAAGGGTGCTTGCCACCAAGTCTGAGGACCTGAGTTCAATCCCCAGAACCTACATGATAGAAGGAGAGAACCAACTCCCTCAACGTTGCTCTCTGACCTCCACAGGAATGTCATAACATGGATGCAAACCCTTGCAGACAATAATAATTTTTAAAAAACTTAAAAAGATAGAAAATAAATTGAGCAACGTGCAACTATATCTTAGAAAACCAGCTGTTTTCTCTTCATCCACACAAGCACATGAGTCTTGTAATCAAGAGTGTCTGGCCCACGTGGCAAGAATAAGGGTACTTTTCCATTTTCGTGAGGACTTCCCAAGTGCTTGACACATTCTTATTTACCCCGTGGGTAGCAAGCTGGGAGGCATCACTGATATTACTCAGCCTGCTATACAGATGGGGAAACGGAGGTTAAGCAACTTGTTCAAGGTCACTCAGGAAGTTAATGGCAGAGGCAGAATTTGATCTGTGTGAGACTTCAGAACAGGTTCTCAGTCCTTATGCTAAAGTAACTAGGACAGGAGTTAATCAAATAAGAGCAAAAAAGAGCTAGGTGGTTCATTCTAAAATCCGCAAAACAAACCACTTTCAGAACTCAGCTAAGCCAACTCCTTACACGGCAAAGGCAACGTAGGGTATAGAGTCTCAGGGTGCCCTGTGTGCCTTGCATTCACTCAGATAGGCTCTCAGGAGGTGGGAAACGGTCAGAAGTGACCTGCAGACTGGAAAGGGATGGCAGAGGGCAACTTGTATCGCAGACCTTCTCCAGGCACAGGGAGAAACATTGTAGCAGCAACCCTCTGGCAAAACACTGAGGGAAGCTTTACCGCTGCAGAGGAGAGGGCTTCTGGGTTCAGGGGGAAAGCAAGGTCAGAGAAGAATGAAGTGGGCTGAGTAAAGGTGAGGCAGAGCTATTGCGGGCTTCGGCGCAGGGGAGTAGCTTGATGAAAATAGCACTGCTGGGAGTTGATCCTGCTGGCTATGTATAGTCTGAACCTGGGCAGAAGTGGGAGGCAAGGAGCCCTGCTTTGCAGTGACTGCAGCCATCCAGTGACCATGCAGTGAGTAGGAGGAGAGGAGGGACGGGCCAAGAAGAAAGGGCAAACCAAAGAGGCAAGATGGAAAAAGTCTCCGACGGCCAGCTTCCCAGAGGCGCGAAGAATCACCAAGGAACTTAGACAGCTTCATTCCCCTGGAAAGATGCCTAGAGACCCCGTGGGGCCTTCGGAACTCCAACTAACCTTGGCCTCCAATGAAGACTTCCCTCCTACCGAGGTCGAGTTTGGGAACTGCTTTTGGCCCTGTACCTGCGCTTACACTTGTCAACGTGGAGGAGTGCCAGCGGCGGTGGCCGTCTCCAATCCTCATCTTGAATCTACAGATATCACGTGATTGCAATTCCCTTTGCTGCGTTTCGGCCTCTGGAGAGATGGGCCATCAGGATATGAGTCTCTGGTTTAGTGGATGGGCACATGACAGTGATGTCATTGATTCACAGAGAAATTATTATATGGAGACCGTTGTTCGGCTCCCTTGACCAACGTTGAATGAGGACATGCATCGTTACTTACTGAAAGAGAGGCATTCTGGGAGGGTAACGCACCAGAAATAACCCCATTTAGCCTTGGTGAAACGGTTGGGTGTTAGTGCATGGGGGTTATTGTCTTATGTTGTTTTATGCTTAACAAGTTTTTAAGACAGGATCTTGATGTACATCCCAGACCTAGCTCAAACTCATGATCCCTCTGCCTTAGTCTCCCAAGGGATAGGATTGCCGGCATCATCCACTATATCAGGTAGTGTACCAGACTTACTAACAGGGGCCCGAAAGTCCTGATCCCCATGTGTGAGTGGCTCTGTCTTTAAACAGAAACTTTTCATGGGAGAGATGGCTCAGAGAAGGGAGGAGTCAGGAAACTAAGGAGAAAATGAACAGAAGAACAAAATGGCCTGATTTTCAGGACTCGTCTGTCTGTCTGTCTCTAGAACAGGGCTCCCTGAGTGGAACCTCACAGACTCCTCTTGGTCTCTGTGGTTTCTTTTATATAGATGACGTGAAGCAAACCTTTAGTGCCCGAACACAGAGACAAAGCTCCAGGGATAGGAGCAGGTGGCGGCAGAAAGACCGTGTTCCGATCCCTCGTGCATCCGTGGCCGTATTTCACACTGAAATGAAGAGAAGCACCCACTTGCAGTAGAGCCCTGTTACAGACGACCTACGCCAACAGTGCTTCTGACCAACCCTATCTATGTGAGACAAAGGAGGTTCTTCTGTCATTTGCATCGTCTCATACACAGGGAAGATTTTTTTTTTCTCCCAAGACAGACTCTCTTCCTGAGTGCCAAGAACTCTAAAATCTTTTCCCAGATTTCTCCCAGAGAAGGCAAAGTCCCCATTACATAATGCAGATCACCAGGCAAATACCAGAACATGCCAGAGGCAACCAGGGCCAACCACTGAGCCCCTGGACTGTAGGAAGCCATGGGACATGAGACTTCTCAGACACAGGAATTCGAGGGACGCACCACCTACACTACCAGCGGCACAAAGTACTGGGTCTACGGCATCAGTTTCCAGAAGTGTTAATAATTGGCTCCGTAAGAAAGGAGAGACTCAGGCCGGAGAGATGGCTCAGCGGTTAAGAGCACTGACTGCTCTTCCAGAGGTCCTGAGTTCAATTCCCAGCAACCACATGGTGGCTCACAACCATCTGTAATGGGATCTGATGTGTCTGAAGACAGCAACAGTGTACTTATAAGTAAATAAGTAAGTATATTTATAAGTAAATAAATTTTGGGGAAAAAAAAAGGAGAGACTCAGTTGCTCCTCTCAAGTCCTCCTTGTGGCCAAAAGGAAGAGGAAGTGGTCTGCTTTCAGAGGGCGGGGCTACGACTTCAGGAAGTAGACTTCAGTAAAGGAAGAATGTCTCAATCATTGAATTGGGACAGTGAGTTCCCAGTTACCAGACCTGTTGAGGCACAGGGCGAATGGATCGTGTCCACAGAACAACTACCTCAGGTACCACTTGATACGGAGGAGACTCTTACCACAGGAAATTTATCCCCTCCTTGACATTCAAACTTGTCACTGGGTTAGTTCTCTAGAACCGCCATCTACCATACAGACTGGGAAAACAGCAGAAATGGGTTGCCCCTCAGTTGGAACAGTAGACATCCAAGATCACTTGTCGGGCATCGAGAAGCAACATCTGGACCTCCTGACTCCTCCCATGCTACTCTTCCCCCATGTCTGTCCAGAATTCCTCCTTCAGAACACAGTCGTTCTTCTGTAGTAGAGATTTTCCACAGTGCCTCAATTTAACATGTATGGTTCCTCAAATACACTGTTGTCAAATAGCTTCATGTTCTGAGGAACTACGGGGTTAAGACTTCAACTGGCAACAAAAGCCTTTTAGATAAGGATTTAGTCACAATTTATTGTTGACCTGTTGTGAATGTCTGTGTTGAGGCTCTCGAAAAGCCAAAATTCAGTCAGCCCCAAGGCGGCTGCAGACATGGGTTAAATTTTCTTTTACCAGAGAGGCCATTTTGCCCAGATAAGAGATGGCTTCACTTCTAAGCACATCGCCCAAGTTCCCAGAATGAGGAGTTTTCTTGTAATATATTGCATGCAACATGGGTGGGAACACACAAGCTCCCTAAGACCATGAATGCTTCTTGGACACTCCACAGGAGCTGCCAGCAAATCCTGCTAGGCCGTCTTCAGGGCCACTCCTTTGTGTCATTCACTGCTTATGTGTTTCATCCCTCATTCCACACTGTATTTCAGTAGGTCCTCAGTGCATGGGGACCTCTGTGGCTTCTTCATGTCCTCATGTAGCAGCCAACAAGCCAAGGTACTTTGGTCTGGTTGAGCTATTCTTCTTGTGTCAGTAAAAGTCAACAAAGCCAGCTTGTTTGGAGTTTCGTTTGGAATCTTGGTGCTAGAGTCGATACTGTTTTCCAAATTGCTCTGTCCATCTGCTCAGGCCCATAGCTACGAAGGCTAACTTGTTTGGTAATAGGGGCTTTGCTGATGTAGTATGTTAAGATGAGGTCACATTGGGTGAGCGTGGGCTATAATGAGAAGATGAGAAGAGACCTAGACAAATACAGGATACGTAACAATAGATCAGAGCGCCATACCACAAGCCATGAGAAACCCAGAGTTGCTGAGACAGTCAGACAGGACTGAGGCATGGAGTTCATCCTCCTAAAACAATCTGAGGAGGTCCTGCCAGCACCTTGATTGGAGGGTCCCGTGAGGCAAATCTTTGTTGATCCATGCTCCGGTATGTGGTCTTTGTCACAGGACACACAGATACTAACACACCCACAGCAAGGACACCCAGCGTGACTTGCTCTTGCTGACAGTCTACCCTCCCTCCCCGGTTATTATTAACATAGTTATAATAATAAGAGAGCAGTGAACCTTTCCTCCGTACCCTGGGTTTCTGCAATGCTGCAGCATCTCCCAGGAAGTAAATGCAGCCGTTGTTAATTCTGCTTCTCGAGACGGGAAATGAAGAGACCAGTGGGTTAAAATGACTCGGTGAAGGTCAGACCACTGGGCTGGAGGACTGTGAATCAGCTGCAGGCTTGTCGGCCCCAAGAGCCCCTGCTGTCCAGAATATTTACCTTGTACTGAGAAACTCACAATTTGCAGATATCAAGGATTTATCCCAAGGTTATGGACAGAGAGAGCACAGACCCTTTGCCAAAACTCCCAGTGCTTTCTGTTTTTGGAATCATTTGCAAAATTGTCATTTGGAATTTGTCTTTGATTTCACCCAGAAATATTGACACATATGCTGTTGTGACAAGGCAAAACAGTCATCACGCACAGTGTTTCATGAATCCAGAAATTAAATTTAACTGTATTTGGCTGTAATTCATCCAAAATTTAAAATTAATATGAAAAAACATTGCTTTATTTTCCCAAGCAAGTCATTTCAATACAAGTGTAATTTGGATATTTAAATATGTCAGAATGACAACTATATCCATATTTCGTGGGCTTTGCAGAAGAGATGTGCACACAGTATAGACTTAAGCAACGCAAAAATTAATAAACACTTATCAGCTCTTACCAAGCAGAAACGGTGAACTTGTAGTTTTATTTTATGTGATCTGGAATAAAATTTTAATTTATTTATGGTTACCAGGCATTTGTGTGTGGGGATAATATTTTATTATTTTATTTATAATAACAGGGCATTTATTTGTGGGGTATGATATGTGAGTTCAGGTGTGCAGTGTGTACACATGTGCAGTATACACACAGCACGAGGCACATGTGCAGGTCAGAGGACAACTCTCAAGAGTCAGTTCTCTCCTATCTTTATGGGAGTTCGAGAGGTGGAGCCTGGGGCCATTGGGCCTGTGTTTTTACTCATGGAACTGTCTCACCGAGCTCCAGCCGAAATACAAAATACGCATTACGCACAGCTTCAAATGTCAATCAAGGTCGCTCAAGCTTGGCCCTGTGTCAATCTGGATCTCCCAGCCTTGACACTGTTGACATTTAGGGATGGGTCCTTCTGTGCCACCCTGTGTGTCCCAAGATGTCAAGTAGCACTGGGGACAACTTATCCATGGATGCTGGTGGATAACACGACTCACTCCACAGAACGCATTTCCAGATATTGCCAAAGCTTCTTTGGAAAGTTTGTAAAAAGCACCATCATAGATTGCACCACGTGGCTAATTTCTTTCTGTTGTGAAGTTGAAAGACTGAATGCTGGTCTTGGACTCAAGCCACATGGAAACAATAATTCTGTAAGCAAACAGGAGGGAGGAATAGATAATAGATTGTCCAGCATCTTCCTCATCTCCATTCCTCTCAGGCCCAGCTCCTAGGAGGAATTCGTGTGCCATGAATCTATCTCCTCCCCCAGGACCACACCACTCTGGTACTACTGCTCCTTTCTCTGCTTTTCAAAGGTCTGCTCCAGATTGTGGTGCACTAAATGGAAGACACAAGAATCCTCTCAGTGGAGTCAGTCAACGTGTTCCAATCAATGACAGCCAAGGAATCTTAGGCTAAGAAAAATCAATCCCTAATATAGTAGTGGTTTACCTTAAAATTATTATATTTGCTAAATAATGTACTTTCATTGTCCAAGGAAAACACACAAGGCCAATCTTCGCCACTAAGATCTGACCACCCTCAAGCTTACTCTGTGTGCACTAGGGATGCTGCTGTTACACGGGGATCACCTTGTCCTGTGATTGCATCTACCTGAGACACAGTAGGTGCTGTGCCTGTTCAATCAGCTCTCTGCATCCGTAAGTCCTACATCCATCTACTCAACTAACTGAGAATAAAAACAGCTGGAAGGAAAGGGATAAGGGAGATAGCTCAGTTGGTATAATGCTTGCCTAGCATGTGAGAGTCTCTGGGATCCATTTTCAGTATTATAAAGCGGGCAAAGCAGTGTGTGAGTGTGATCCTAGCTCTTAGAATGTGGAGTGTGATCCTAGCTCTTAGAATGTGGAGTGTGATCCTAGCCCTTAGAATGTGGAGTGTGACCCTAGCTCTTAGAATGTGGAGTGTGATCCTAGCTCTTAGAATGTGGAGTGTGACCCTAGCTCTTAGAATGTGGAGTGTGACCCTAGCTCTTAGAATGTGGAGTGTGACCCTAGCTCTTAGAATGTGGAGTGGGATCCTAAGACATCTGTGGTGCATAGTGAGTTCAAAGCCAGCCTGGGATATAGGAGACCTTATCTCAAACAAACAAAAACAACTGTACTAAACATATATGTATCTCTTTTCTTGCTGTTATTCCTCAAAATACAGTATAACTATTTATACAGCATTTATACTGCAATAGGTATTATAAGTAACCTAAGAATACCTTAAAGTATGTGTAGTGTGCAAGAAGCCACATGCAGAGATAAGGGACTTGAGGATCACAGATCTTGGTATCCTCAGAAATCATAGAACCAATTCCCCAAGGACGTAGAAAGATGGTTGTATATCTGGAGCAAATGAATAATCTTGGGCAGAGGGAATAAAAGAACAATGTTTACAATAGTGATAAGCACAATACCCAGGTTTTGTTTTATATGTATGTTTGCACATGAATGTAATGCACATGTGCATGTGTGTGTGCATGCACTCATATGTGTGTACCTATGTGCATGCATGTGCATGCATAGTTGGGGCAAGTAGGAACTTCACTTGCATGTGTGAATATGAATATGGAGGTCAGAGGACAGCCTTGGGTCCTCAGAAATACTGTCATCTTCCTTTGAAGCAGGGTCTCTCATGGGCTTGGAAGTCACCAGTTAGGTTAGCAGGTACAGCAGTGAGCTGCAGGGCTCCAGCTGCCTCTGTCTGCCCAGTACCTGCACACCAAGCAAATAGCCTCATGCCTGGCTTTTAACATGGGTTCTGGGACTCAAACTCAAGTCCTCATGTTTGTGAGGCAAGCACTTTACCAACTGAATTATCTCATCAGCCTCTAAAGAATGCTGTTCCTCTGTGACCTTCTCTGACTGTAAATGGTGACCATGGTCGTTATAGGTGGCCGATGGGTGAGGGCAGCTCTAAGAATGTGCGTGGGAAGGGAAAGAGAGGACAAGAAGGAGACATGCTGTCTACCCCAGGGAGGACAGCCTGAAAGTCTTCGAGGAGGGCTATTTTCAATTTCCAAGATGTGCCCAACACTAGAGGGTCACACTCCATCTAAACAGCGCTGGAGGACGGCCGTTTAAAGACTTCTGTCGTCTTGGACATCGCAGAGGTGGCAAAGACATCCCCATGTGGTAAGCTCCCAGTGTTGAGAAGACTAAGTGTTGAAGTCCTCACATGCTGTTCATCGAACACACATGGTGCCAAATGAGGCTGGCTACTCACTCGCCTCTCTGAGCACTTGAGTTCGCTGAAGAGCACATTGCCTCTCAAAGCGTGGTACAGAGGCCGCCGCCGTTGCCTCACACTGACGCAGTTCTGAATTCACTGTTCAAAAGCTGTGTTTTGAAGCAGCCTTTCAGAAGAGACCTTGGTTTCTGAGCAGGTCTGAGTTTTCTCTGTGGGTTTTGACCTTTAGTCACCCTCCAAGTCCGCTTACACTTATTAACTTTGTTCGTGGTGTGGTGTCCTGTTCCAGATGCAGGGAGGTCTCTTTACCACTGCAGGGCCTTCGTGGAATCCAAGTTTGCTGCAGCCTCAGTCTTTCTGGTTCTTGATTTCTGCTGTAAATCCCAAAGTACTCATTAAGAGAGTCCCCTTGTAGCACGCGTGTAACCCTGTCAACAGCTCAGCTGCCATGGTTGCTAACTGACAGCAGTTACTCTGCCTGGCGGGGAGTGGGGGTAGAGTAGGAATAAAGGCCAATTAGACTAGAGGGAGATCCAAGAGGACATGGCTCTCACAAGGAGAACACTTTAGAGGCTGCTCTGCCTATCTTAGTCATTTCAGGGAGTCGTGGTTCAGCGTGGACTCCTGGACTCTGCCGACTGCACACCAGTGCTGCGTTCCGCTCTGAGGTTATTTCTATAACCTTGCCTCTTCGCTTCAAAGGTGCTCTCGTGGTTTGCCATGGCCTTGGGTGTCTGCACGTACATGTCTGTAAGTGCACCGGCACTTAACGTCCTGTTGAATGATTTCTACACTGATTGCCATTCGCCGGGCAGTGCCCTGTTAAAGGGCAAAATAAATTCTCTTCTGGAACAATGGGGCGGGGGGTTGAAATACAACATGGGAAAATCCCAGTTAAAAACAAAAGCTGTCCCTGAGTAAGTCGCATGCTGCTATCTGAATTTACGCCCTGGGGAAAAGTCGAAGAAATCAGAAAACGCAGTTCATTATTATTTGTGTAGATTATGTAAACTTTGTCTTTTTTAAATAAAAATAAAAATGAATAAGTTGTGAAAGATCGGGGCAGGGATCTGGACAGTGTGTACGTGGGGATTAGCTAGCAGGGTGTTGATTTATAAACGGCAACAACCGATTCCTTCTGTCTCCGCAGTGGCTGTGTCTCCTGCACGGTAATTCCCAGTGTTCCCTTTTGAAAGCCCTTGGTACTCAGTTAGCCCCGAGGTGTAATGTTTGATAATGTAGCTGCTGCTTCTGTCACCGCGTTCTGTACAAACGCATTATATGTGGCCCGGAATAGTAGAGATTTATGTATGGGTATGGAAAATAAGAATCAGCATTGATTAAAAGCCCCAGATAGACCTTCCAATGCCGCCCAGAGAGCATCAGTTATTTTGCATTTTGACTCGGCGATTGATAACTCATAAACGCAAGCAGGAATGACAAATGCGGATGGAAACTGGCTTTGACAAAAACGATAACAGTATCAGTCTCCAGGGGCGGTGGAGGTATGAGCAGGCGCTGTTTAAAATATTTAATCATTTTATGAAGGCTGCAAGATGTTGTTTGACCCTGAAGGAGCGTGAATGTCACATGGATAGAAATGGCCAAGTCTTTGAAGTGAAGTAAAAAAAAAAAAATGGTGTTGTTATAGATCCTTCTTGACACCCTATCCTTTTTGTATAGGATTAAAAATACGTATACAAAGCACCAGATAAAGAGCTTCTGCGGCAGATGTCTTGGTTGAAGGAAAAAGGAATTTTCACTTCGGAATCCTAACACGTTTTTATTTCCTTCCAAATAGGCAGAATGGATCCAGGAGTTCCTACTGAAAGACACCTCGGAATTTTTCTTTTTTGGTGGTGGTGTTATTTAGGGGTGTGTGTGTGTGTGTGTGTGTGTGTGTGTGTGTGTGTGTGTACATATGCATGTATGTGCAGGTATATGTTTATATGTGTAGATGCTCGTGTGTGGTCACCTTCACATATAAATGTGTGTCTCACTGCATATGGAGGTCAGTACCACTGCTTAGCAGCTGGATGGTTTTTTGAGAGCATCGATGACTGGACTGGAAGTCACGAAGTAGGCCAGGCTGGCCGGTTAGCAAGCCCAAGGGACTCCTCTCTCTTCCTCCCCTGCACTGAGATGGTACACACACACACACACACACACACACACACACACACACACACACACCTTCCTGGCTTTTCTACATGGGTCCGGTAATGAACCCAATGTTGGCTGCTTGTGTGTCAATCACTTTACAGACTGGGGCGTCTCTCCAGTTCTGATAAATTCAGTTTTTAAACCAAAGGTAAATAATCTTTTGTTTCTGCTTCTCGGTGCCCATTGCTCAAAAATTTTTTTTTAATCCCTCATCCAGGGCATCGTTCATCAATGGGGTTTTTGCGTTTGCAGTATATGTTTGTATATGGTGAATATTTGAAGCACCTGTGGCTATAAGGAAGCCGGGATGTATCCTAGAGACCAGAGAGCATGGTGGATTGACTTGGTTCTTATCTATCCTACAGTTCTAGGTTTCCCAGGTCAGCCCTGCCTTTGCCTTTGTGTATCCAGGTAGTATCTCGACAGCACCTCCTCCACATCCCACCGGGTCTTTCTGTAGAAGCACAGAGGTGACACACAAGGCTATGTTCCACACCCCCAGTGTCTCTGGGTTTCCCTGCTCCCCATCTGTCTGCTGTGAGTAGATGTCAGGAATGGTAGCTTCTAGCATGTTTTTCCTGAGTCTACATGCTTTCTCAGAGGGGCTAGCATTTAGCGATTCTTAAACATTTTTGCCATTCATTTTTGGACTGTTTTATAAAATTCCTGGTAGCTGCAGTTACTAATCTTGGCTGAAGAACAGGGTTCCTGGGGTAGGAGCCACACATGTGCATACAGATCATGGGGCAGGAGGTCTGAGGAACAATGTTCCCTTTTATTCAAGCAGCTATTTCTCTTTCCCTGGATTAATAGCTTCCCCACTGTATTAATGACTCTGTTATGATAAAATACCATGAACCGACATAGACAGGGTTGCGGGCATCATGGCATGGAAGGCAAGGTGGTGGCAGAGAACAGTTGACCACATTTCATCTACATACAGGAAGCACAGGAAGAGAACAGAGCGTGAGAACACCAAAGCCCACTTCCACTGACACACTTCCTCCCAGAGAGGGTCTAAATGTTCCGAAACCTTCCCAAACAGTATGGCCACCAACCAAAGACCAAGTATTCAAATACATGAGTCTATGGAAGACATTTCTCATTCAAAGCCACTGTACTCACCAACCTTTATTCCTAGTATGAGGAATATCCCTTCGGAGGGATTTCTGTTCAGGTGAGGTGGGGACACATGACAGAGACTTTCTGCTGTCACCTCTCCCACATCCCTGCAATGAGTACATCTTTCCTCATGCAGACCCTAACAAGCTATACAAACACATACTCACATAGCTGTGGATTCACCTCACAGTTTCACTTATAGACAAACACATGCAAACATACACACTATAAACCCACACGCGCTCACCTACTCATGGCTTTACCCTACCCTCTGCTTCCTGTACTTTGCTTCTCTGCATTTGTCTCCTCCACCACAGTCTCCACTCACCCCTGAAGCAGATCCTCCTTCCCTCCTATACCCTGGAGTACCAGGCATACCTTGATCTTTGTTATCTGGCCTTCAGAGCTATCTGTCATGAATTCCCTGTTCCTGCCACAGTCTCTGGGACCTTGTTAACTGCAGTTCTGGGAAACTGAAAAGCCCTGTGAGGATGATGCAAATGCTTATTCTAAATACTTCTGAGGCCTTGGATGTAATCACATGCATTCTCGTAGGAAGCCAGAGGGGATTTGTTCAGAGGCCATGTGGTAGAAGTTCAGAGAGAGGAATGACCAGCTATTGGCTACTTGGAAGACAGGGGTGGTAATCAGAAGCCAAGGACTAAGAACAGTTCCAGTTTTTTTTCTCTTCTGAACCACCTAAGAGTCAGCCCTGCTCACACTCCAATTTCCATTCACTGGGGCTATCTTCTAGCCTCCATAAATATGGTACAATAAATGTATGCTGTTTTTAGATACTGAATTGAAATATTTTGTTATAATTAACACAGCAAACTGTAGAGGAATTTTAATCCAGCAACATGTCTGCTCGGCCAAGGGATCGCATCCAAAGATCTAGGTCTGAGTGATTCAGCTAAAATGACACACCTTTAATCCCTCTGGTTGGAATACAGACATATCCTTAGTACGCACCTTTAACCCCAAGCAATGAAGGTAAAGTTGGTTTGAAGAAGGAAGCACTCATGTTCGAAAGTGATGTCTAATTGGGGAGCAGACAAACAAATCAGAAAAAAAGAAGTGACAGAATGAGTCAGAGGTAAGACACATCCAAACTCTCACAAGAACAGCATAAGAAGGAGAAGCTACTTAAGGGCATCGAAGAGTGAGTCAGGGTCAAGTCAGTTCATGCAACGTAGTTCATGCAGTGCAGTTGAGTTCATCTGAGTTCATTTGTGAGTTCGATTCAGTTTGTGCAGACCATGCAGTACAGGTCAGCAGAGGCACTTGAAGCTAAAGAATAAAAAGGCACCGGGAGATTAGACTAGATTTTCAGAGTGAGTTTGAGACCAAGCAGAGCAATTCAGTCAGAAACTGACAAAAGCCAGTTTGACTCAATCAGCTTGGAGAGGCGTTTGCACCAGAACAGCTGAATTGAACCAGCCAGCCAGAATTCAGAAAGAACTAGGAAGGGTGAGCTTATTCAGCAGTAATCCTCCCAGAAGACAATTACGCAGAGGAAGTTACTTTTACAAGGAACTAACAGAGCCAGCACAGGCTGCCTAAGAGGAAAGTCTAAGGTAAACATTTCATATATTTTAGATCTATCCCTGTTGCTCGACTAAGACACCATACAAAGAAACATCTCTATGGAGCATCACTCACATGTCACTGTCCCACAACCTCGGCCCACGGATGCAGACTTTAGGAGCAAGGTCACCATGTCACCCTAGTTCAAAACCACAGGTGCTACCAAACGAACAGGAACCCTGAAGCTGGCTGTCACAGCCTTCAGTAACCTGAGCTGACACTGTCTTCGGGAGTCCTTCAGAACTCCCCAGACAGCACTGTTCCACTCACAGGTCTACCACTGCCCCTAAAGAAGTCTTGCTGCTTAGGTCCTGGAATGCTTCCTCCCTTCGGCATATAAATACATAATGTAGATTCTAGGGAGCACTTTTGCTTTTGTTTTCGTTTCTACCACTGTACTGTGCACTGAACAAGGCTCTCGCACAATCCTGGTGGGTACTCCACCACTGAGCTACATATCCAGTCTTTTTCCTTTGCCTTTTGTTTGGAGACAGGGTCTCACGAAGTTGCCTAAACAGTCCTTGAAATCACTCTTTAGCCTAGGGCCAATCTTGAACTTGTCCACCTCCTAGTTGGGATTGCTGGCTTGTGCTATAAGACTTGGCATCTAGGGTGATTTGTCAATACTCCTGGCCTGTACCAACACCTCCTTTCACAGACCGACTTCCCATTCTAACCATACTCAGTTCAGTACACAATAGCCCCTTAGGATGTCACATGGGATCCTTTCATAGTCCCTAGCTAGACTCTATTTTCTAAAGGGCACTGCAGAAGGCTAAAATAGGGCCCACGTTCTGGTTTCATCTCTATGGCTATGCTAAAATACCTGAGCAACTTAGTGGAGGAAGGGCCTATATTAGCTCATGATTCCAGGTTACAGTCCATCCTCTCAGGTGAGTCGCCCTGGTAGGAACTTGGAACGGCTATTCACATCACACCCATAATCAAGAGCAGAGAGAAATTAACGTGCCCGGGCTCATTTGCTTGTTCTTGCTTATGCTCGGTTTGATTTCTCAATGCTGATATAGTTTAAGACACCCCGAACTGCCTAGGGCAGCCATTCTCAACCTGTGGGCCGTGACCCCTTTAAGAGTCGCATATCAGATATTTGCATTACTATTCATAACAGTGACATGATTAGAGTTATGTAACAGTAACGCAATAATGTTACAGTTGGGGGGGTCACCACAACATGAGGAACTGTATTGAAGGCTCGCAGCTTTAGGAAGATTGAGATCCACTGGCCTAGGAAAATGATGCCAGTCACATGAAGCTGGATCTTCCCATATTAATTAGTCAACTTAATCAAGACAGACTCCCACAGACATGCCTACCAACCAACCCGGTAGAGACAATCCTTCATTGAGGCTGTCTTCCCAGGTGATTTTAGCTCATGTCAGACTGACATTTAAAGCCAACCGTCAAAGTCTTTACGCGTGTAAGGATTATAGTTCAGCTGTGGAGATAAAACGTCTGAGCAGATCAGGTAACATCAGACCGATCTGATACGTCTGAGCAATCCTAGAACACAGGACTAGAAGCCAGAAGAATCCAGTTCTGGCTCCGGTTCTGTGCCTGGGGAAGCCCATCTGCCCTGCCAGATTCTTTTCTCATCATCTATAACCTTAGTTAGACACGAGCTGGGTGACCTCTAATATCTCTGCCATCCCCACATCCTATGATTCAGTCCTGGCATGGGATGCGTCTCCTAATTGGGAGACACCTTTCTCCTGGGCCAACAACTCTGCCAGGGCCTGTGTGAGTCACGGTTCCCCGTAAGCACCATGTGGCAGGCTATTACTCATTACGCAAACCTAGGTCAAGTACACTTCAGAGCTAGGGAAGCCCTACTTACCACCAAAGTCTCTGTTGGCACTGAAACCTTGACAGCAATCCCTGACTTCTGTTGCCTTGGCAGGCTGCAGTCAAACAAGGCACTGTCATCCAAGGCCTTGGAACATGGGATGCAGAAAGCCAGTCTGGTACGGGCATGTGAAGAAGATGTACACTAAGAGAGAAGCTGATGAAGCCATGAAGCTTGTTCTTACCAGATCCAACCATGGGCCCTGAACTTCACAGTTAGCTCCTGGAAATTCTTGTGTGCAGACATATTGCTCTACCTAATTCCAAGTGCAAGGTTATCAATAACGAGTGTCTGAGCCACAGTCAGTCATTTCAGCATCCTCGGGATAACAGTGGACATGCTGGTAGGGATAGGCAGCAGCCCACAGAGACATGAGGAAGGTCACTTGGAAAAGAACCCGGTGTGGCTTCCAGGGGAAAGATGGCCTATCAGCAGCAATGGTCCCTGTGAACTACCATCTAGCATCTTCCCTCAAAGCCACTATCTCAGTTTTGTTCCTGTCACTCTGATAAAAAGTGACAGGAACATCTTAAAGGAGAAAGGTTTGGTTGGCTCACTATTCCAGATTATATCCTATCATTGCAGAGAAGTCAAGACAGCAGGAGCTCAAAGCGGGATGTCACAGGACATCCACAATCAAGAGTAGACAGCATTATGAAATTAATGTCTGCAGCCTAGTGCTCAGCTCACTTTTCTCCATTATTATACAACCAGGATCCCCTACTCAGAGAATGGCGCCGCCCACAGTGGACAAGTCTTCCTACTTCAATCAACATAATCAAGATAATCCCCATAGGCCATCCTACTATGGACAGCCCCTCATTTAGGACGCTCTTCCCAGGTGATTCTTGATTGTATCAAGTTGACAAAACTAACACCACAGCTATGAAATGCCTTTGTTCTGGCTAGCGTTCTCCATAGATGCATTAGTGTTCCTGTTGACACCTATGGTCAAGAGAGTCTCCCGTCTCCACAATAGGTCTGATTCAGTGTTGCTCGGGTGTCTCTGAATCCAGACAAACTTCCCCAGTTGGGTTGAACAAAAGCACTGAGTAGGCAGGTCCCAAGACCTTCTGACTAACCATGCATTGTCAAGAAACCCTCTGACTCTTAGTGTTAAGTACACCTCATTATGTAAGTATAGTTACTACTTCTCCCTATCAAGGGCATTTGCATGCCTTTCATCTTAGAGCGACAGGTGTAGTTCATCCCAGTAACAGCTGGGAAAGACGACTGCCAGCTCCATCCTTTAGAATCTTCCTCAAGGGTAGAAATTTCCCATAAGCTCTACAGCACCCTGGGATAGCCACCAGGCAAACGCAACTTCTGAGCACTTTAAACATTGACATTGCAAGCAAGGAAATGATCTTTAGTTTGACTTGATGCACTAAAGCTGGAAAGCCACGGTGTTGGCCACATTGCTCATGCTTCCTTCCCATTTCTCTGTGTCGATAGTTTAGCAGGCATCGCCCGCAGTGGAACCTGAATGTCGGTAGCACCGTTCTAATGACCTAATGAAGAAAGATGGAATGAAAATGAAGACGCTACTGCTCACCACACCCTTGGTCTTCCCAGCAGGTGCCATGGCTACTTTATACAAGATTCTCTCTCCGTGCTCACAATAAGCAACAAGAGTCTTTCATAGATGAGGAGACTGAGACCAGGAAAGAGAATACAGTGGCTAAGTTCCACAGACACTAAGTGGTAAAACCAGGGCAGGAACCTCAAGTTAAATGCAATAGATCTCCCCTCAGGAAATGGCCGGAGTGTGGACTGATTCTTACAGGATTCAGTGTGGGCTGGGGAGCAAGTGCGTGGGAGAGAGATAAATCGGAGTGAGGGTAGATAGATAAGAGGAGAAGTAGTTGTGAAAGAAGGAATGGCACGTGTGAAGATGGGGTTTACCACATGTGCATCTGACTGGGAACATGATGGGCTATACCCCAGGGAGGAGTGGCCAAGAGGGCAGAAGAGTGCTGGTCTGCAGGATAGGATTCTACCTGGAGGTCATAAGAATGCCTAAGGGTTAGAGGGGCAGAATAAATGTGCAGTAATTAGAAGGTCCTGGGTGGCACAAGAAGAACATGGGAAGTGGGGAGGACTTCAGGAAATGAGGAGGACAGGAAGGAAACCAGACCCTTAGGGAGTATGAGGTCTGGGGTGTTGGAAGTGATGCACTTGGACAGTGGATGGACTGAGCAACCTCAGATTCCAGACCCGAGGACTTGAGGTGGAGGCTGCTGTGGAGACCCTGGATTCCCTGGTTACAGGCGCTCTCTGAGCTGCTCAATTAGTGCCACTCCCTTTAGGAAGTGTCTTTCAACTTCCGTGAATCCCAAACTCTCCTTACTTATGGACTCCCCAGGGATGAAGATGCCCCAGACAGTCCTTCTAGAACAGCCGTGCCCAGAGTCCCTTCTCCCACCCAGGGCGTAGAGCAAGCTCTGAGTGGTGCCCACAAAAATAACCGTAGGAGTTTTCAAATTTTTGTTTGTTTGCTTTATTTATCTCGTTTTGTTTTCTCTTTTTACTTCCCTCTTCCTTTTAGAGACAGGGTATCACAGTGTGTCACAAACTAGCCTGGAACATCACTGTGTGTCACCAGCTAGCCTGGAACATCACTGTGTGTCTCAAGCTAGCCTGGAACGCACTAAACAACCCACGCTTGCTGTGAACTCATAAAAGTCCTTCTGCCTCACCCTCCCGGTTTCTGTGAACGCAGGCAAGAACCACTATGCCTGATGTAAACGTTTTAATTAATGTATTTTTTCTCACTACTGATGTGCTGTAGTGTCCCAATACCTTTGAAAACCTTGCTTTCAATTAAGTGGTTATTGACACGTGACTTGATTTACGTAGGGTCCCCAGCACCCATTTAGTCAGTCCTGAGGGCAAAACTAGCTTTCATCCTAACAGTGAGCTTTTAGTTTGCTTTTCTTCCTCTTTTGGCAATGGTTCTGGGGTTTTGAAATCATCAGTGATGGATACCATGGGTACCGGAGCACAGCCATCCTGAAGGTCACTATGTGTCTTCTGCCCTGCCTATGTTGAAAAAAAAAACAAAAAAAAAAAGGCCACGTCTCACTTTCTTGGTGAAGCCCTAAAGATTACTGCTCGGTTGAGTCTTGATCGTCAGTGCTCTCACTTACTCTTCTGAGTGATGAAGTGGGAACCTTTGCCGAAAAAGAAGGCGGCTCCCCAGGACCGACATGTGCGTGACTGTTGCCTTTTCCCAGAACACCATTTTATTACCCCAGTAATTTTATTCACGGTAGGAATTAGGCAAAACATTTTTTCCCAAAGAAAACAAAGTAAGCCTTTAACTACAGGGAAAATAACAGACAGTAATTGTTGCCAAGGAAAAACTTCAATCTTTTGAGGAAAAACAAATATTATTTTTAAAAATAGGGGCTGTGAGGTGACCCAGCGGATAAAGACACTTGCCATGTAAGACTCATGACCTAAGTTCAGTATCCAAAACCCCACGTGAAAGTAGGACCAGAGAACCAAATCCACGAAGTTGTTCTGTGATCTTCACGTGTACTCCATGGCACATACATACAGACACGACACACACACACACATACACACACATGCATACACATGCAAACACACCTATACATGCATGCACACACATGCATGCATGAAAGTACACGCATTCATCATATGCATACACACATAATTATAGTAATAATTATTTTTTAAAAATGTAAAACAGACTGAACATCCTGACATTGGCAGCTTCACAAAACAAATCTTTTTCTGGTGAGACTGCATGCTGTTACTCAGTGTGGTATTTCGGTGGTGCACAACGAAGGTGGACATGGCTCTGTAGAGGTGCTTTTAAAACGATGCACAATTTTAAACCAGTGGTATGCAAGCGCATTCGTGCGACTCTGATGTCGAGCATAGGAGAGTAGCTAACAGGGAGGGTAACAACAAGGAGAAGCAACTAAAAACGATTGGGGTGGGATTCTTCCCTTTGTCACCTACGCAGTACCTGCAATCCTGAGAGTTCTTCATCCTACGGTTGGAATGTTAGACACAGAGCAGCAGACACCCCAAAGAAAGGAGTGTTACATCCTGCAGGGAGTGACCTTCACAGTGACCACATTGGGAACGGTCATAACACTGGTCATCCTTCAAACCTCTCATGGTTCCTTCGGATGCTGATCCCACTAGCTGGCTGCTGAGGAAAGACGAGGAAGCTGGCCTCATGCACCCACTAACCTTGAAAGGCAGTCAGCAGGGGGCCTCCATTTCTGGTTCAGCCTTGCCTAGGCTGAGCCCAGCATTGAAGGGAGAAGGTTGTGGCCATTGCGGGAGTGTCCACACCCAGCATCAGACTTATGAAAGCATTGGGAACCTTAAGAACTGACTGCAACCCAAACTGGTGCCATGAAGGAACGACCTTGTTCTTAAGAAGTGACCCAAGGATTTTTAAGGTCTCTGGTGTGGGGGAGGGGGTCGAACTTCATAATGGAATGAACCTGAAGCTCGGTGACCAACCGGGAATTCTTGCAATGCCTTCCTCTCCTCTCCCACCCTCGCCTCTCTCACACCGCGTGGATGATCGCTTCTAGAAATTCACATTAATAAAAGCAATTGGTAACTAAGACCAAGAGTCATTTAGAGAGAGTCCAACAGGCTCTGGCCGCTCCTGCGTGTCTCATAAAGAGGAGATGTTGCAATACCGGGCTGCCCACACCCGTGCCTCCCCTCTGAGCGGTGTAGCGCTGGCATCACGCTGCCCAGCGGACGCCGTTGCTTCTAAGAAGCCATTAGGAAAGTGCTCACGGGGTTTCCAGAGCACCGCTGAACTCTGCTCTTTCCCGGAGGACGACAGCACATTACCAGCCCCCATCTGTTTTCCAAAGGGGGCTATTTCGAGGCCCGGCTGTGCTGCCCAGTCGTGTAGGTTGATGCTTTCCCACCATCCCTGACTTGTGTTAACCACAAAGTAAAGGGCACTGAATATTCTGGAAGATTAAGGAGTTTACACATGGCCAGAGTTTGGAGTCTTAAATCATTGCTTCTTGTGGTGGATAGGAGGGTGTGCGGGGGTGGGGGTGGGGAGGTGGGGGATGAGGGAGCCAGCACCAAAGATGGATTATCTCATTCCAGCTGTCCTGACTCTGCCCATCAAACCATGCAATTAGCAGCCGTGTGAATGGAATGCCCTCGACCAAAACAGAACACGAGTCTGCTTTAAAGGATTTGCCAGCAAGGCCTTTTGGGTGGAGGTTTGTAGGTCTTTCTGAAGACAGTGGTGAAGTTGGACTTCTGTCTCCTCCTGCCTCTCTTCCCTACCTGTTCCCCGCCCCCACCCACTGAGGTTCTTTCCATATCTTATAATAAAATTGGAGACAGTGTGTAATTATGCAGCAGAAAGAAACTGTCAGAGGATCGCTGAAGTTGCTTAAATTGTGCTGATTTACAGAGATAAGAGACTTTTCCCTAACTCAAAAAAAAAAAACAACAAAACAAAACAAAACAAAACCCTTTTTCTCTTTCCGGAACGGCAAACAATCTCCCCCACAAAGTCAACTCCTTTTCTGAAAGTCATTGCTAGTTTTCTAATCTCCGAGTCATTAGATAACAGATAGAACTCCACACTCAACGCTTCCAAATGTTTATGGTCTGCAATTCATTCTTAATGAGCTCTCTCCACGTCTTTATTCTTCCTAGCACCCTCCTGCTGGGAAGTGTCTTGCTCTGCCTTGCCTTGCCTTAATGATTCCACAATCATTTCAGAGCCATTTCTCCTGCCTTATGTAATTCTGACACCACGGAGGAGCCCAGCTCACTGCCTCACAGTTGGAAATGTAACCTTTAATGTATTAATTTCTCTTGCTCAAAACAATTTAACCTCTGTCTTGGTTTTCTGATTGCTAAGTGTTCCAGTCAAATGCCTCTTACGTTTCTTTGGTCCTGGAGGGCTTGCTCTTACCCAATTCCTGTACAACACACTCCGCCTCACTGGGATGAGCATGCTGGGCTCCCTCACGTGCTCACCATCAATCCATTATCTTTCTCATGATTGCCTGTCTCGTTTTCAAACGTCTCCCTCCCCCCAAAGATTAATTAAAGGAGTTTCAAGTGCAAGTCAACATTGCATGTGGAGAAACAAATCGTCTGAACCCAGAAGATGGAGGTGTCCCGGAGTGACCCTCTTACCCATTCCTCCAATACTGGATCAAATGACTTGATCGGTAGAGCCAGGGGACAAGTGTTCCTAAGACGTGTGGAGACTTATCGGACTCCCCCCTCAAGGAGAATCACAGGGTGTGAGATGGGAAAATTAACAACGGTAACAAAAGTCTCTTGAAACGTGGCTTCGAATTCTGAACACCTGTCTCGGTGCAAAACAGGGCATGGAAGAGCTGCTGAGGGGTCCCCCTGGAGACCTGTGAGTTCAAGCCCCCCTCCCCCATACACACACACACACACACACACACACACACACACACACACACACACGATCAGCACCATCACGGAGGAGCTCAGATTGAACATCAAAGCAAAGGACTGTTCTGGACCGAGTTCACAGAGCAATGGTGCCATAAGAGGCTGGCCTTCCTTTCCCTACGGTAAGAAACAGCTGTCCACAAACCCAGGTTCCTCCTTCTGATAGACCTTACGTCACACTGTGTTCTGTTTTGTAGTAAAGAGCCCGCACTTTAAATGGCCTCCACTGAGTGCTGTGAAGTCTTAGGAAATGTGGCGTTTCAGAGCAGGAGCCCTGGGAAAATGTGCCTAGGCTACCAACTCCAACTTATCGTGGGGGGTGGGACGGGACAATGAGCTATCCTAGGGCCCAACTAAGACTCTTCTCCAAGGCACTCAAGCTTGGAGACAAATGTACCAGTGGCTGGGCCACACCCATCTCTGACTTACATGCACCACAGGCGTTTACACGCATCCATTATTCCCTTCGAGTAGCTCTCCTTCCGGCCCGTCTGCGTTAATCCAGAGTGCATAGATTGATTAGACAAGCCTGTGGGTGAGAAGAGTGAGGCCGTCTGATGAACTTGGCTGCCTCTTCCTTTGCGGGGCAACAAATAGATGACTTGGTTTTGTTTTGCTTTTAAGAAATGGAAATACACTCCACAAGACGCCCATTTGACCGACCAATGTACTCTTTTTAATGGAAGAGGGTCACATCTGCACCAGTGTGCCTGTACCGTTTCCTCTTTCAGTGTCCATAACTTGACTTCTTGGAAAACTGCCACACCTGAATATCCTTCACTAAAGAGACATGAGACCCCCGACCTGACCTCCCAGTGCAAAGCTGACAAGTGCCAGCCAAAGACTTCACCTGGTTCTGGATTCCTTTACCAAGAAATCTCACAGCCGCTGTCTGGGGAGAATAAAAGACCTTTCAGAGGAAACCCAGTGCCAGGCAGATCAGCCCACCAAAGTAGGAATGCTCACATTTTTGGAGCACAGTTAAAATGTGTGAAAGTGCTGTGCTTTAAATAGGAAGCAGAAGCATTTTTAAAATGGTATCAAATACTTAAGCATAAGTTTTCTTTAACCAAGGCTACTGGATGACAAATTTTTCTTGATGAAAAGAGAGAGTGAATTGAGTGAATGAAACACGAGTGTATAAGTGAGTGAATGAGTGAGTGAGTGAAACATGAGTGTATGAATGAATGAATGAATGAATGAGTGAATGAAACATGAGTGTATGAATGAGTGAATGAATGAGTGAGAGAAACATGAGTGTATGAATGAGTGAATGAATGAATGAATGAATGAAAACTGAAGGTGGTCTAGACCTAACTATTACTTCGAGAAATTTCAAGGGATGAGCAACTTGTCAGTGGCATAGAGAGGCCACTGACAATGTCCAGGCTGGGGATGTTGCACAAAACAAACAGTTCTGTTCGCCAAGATGTAAGTGACACACAGAGGGGAAAGCCTACAGATGAAGACTTGAATCAGTGCAGCCACCATGTGCAATGTTTGGGCCTCACTGAGGTGTGCCTCAGAAAGGATGGCAGAGAAGTGTGCTGGAAAACAAACCAACACCACACAGGCTATGCAGCCCGCGCCTTTAAGAAAGCATGGCTACAGGCTAAGGAGTTGGCTCGGTGTGTAAAGCACTTACAAAGTAAGCTGGAGAATCAGGGCACCCTCCTGTAATCCCAGCCCTAGGAGACAGGGACAGGCACCCTGCAGAGCAAGCTGGATTGCTAGACTGGCTGAATCTGTGAGCTCTGTGCTCAGCAAGAAACCCTGCCTCGACAAATTAACTAAAGAGCAATTGAGGATGACACTCAGCATCAGTCTCCCACCCCCTCGTGGACTTACACACACACATACACACACACACTCACACACACACATACACACACACTCACACACACAACACACAAACACCATCACACACACACACAGCACACCCACACACATCACACCACACACACACACACACACACACACACAGACACACACACACACACACACACATACCACACACACACACACACACACACACACACACACACACACACACACACACACACACACACACACACACACACACCTGTCTCTCACACACACACACATACACACACTCACACACACACTCACACACACTCACTACACACACACACACACACACACACACACACATTCTCACACACACACTCACACACACACTCACACACACTCACACACTCACACACACACACACACTCACACACACACACACACACTCACACACACACACTCACACTCACACACTCATTCAGGGACACATCACATGTCCGTGCAGGGATACCACACATACACAAAGAACACACCCACAGAAGGCAGAGTAACGGAAGAGCTATGGTTAAGGTTGATATGATAGTGATGGGTGTGTATGGTTTGGGTTTACTTAGGGGCCCTTCTGGTAAAACCCTGGTGTGAAATACAGTAATAATTGGGATTTGTTTCTCGGTTTCCATCTGGAGAAGGAGGGAACCATGAAGATTTGGCCAGAGTTGAAGCTAGGTATCTGGTATACGCGGTTCCTACGTTTCTTTCAACTCTGCGTGTTTAGATTCAATGGCAAGAATTTGTGGAGAGCTGACAACAGCTCCCTCCCCAGCCCCTCTGTGGCCATCTTGTCTTTCTATGGAGATCCAAACCCCTTCCTTCATCACCAGCTGAGTGGCCATTGCTGAGAAGATTCATGGTCCCCATAATTAAGACTCTCCTGTTCACAGAGGAATCCCAGGCATGGTCCAAAGCATCCAACAGTAAAAAAAGCCATTGCAAAGCTGGTTCTTGACACTGCAGAATCAGCATTTCCCAGAAGGGGCTGGAGAGACTGTCAACCTCCTGCCTGTGGTCTTCGCGATGCATACATTCATTTGAGACATAAAAAGGTCCCACCCTATATTTTAAAGAAAGAAGAAAGAAATGCCCATGAGAAGACACCCACCAAGACTCACCCAATGCAGCATTATTTTGCTTTATTTTTAAAGAAGTCTGTTTCCCTTATTACATGCCTATATATGCCTACTGCAGAGAATAACTTAAACCATAATAAAATGGAGAAGTCAAAACCTGACACAATCTCATCCACCTTTTTGCTTTTTGAAACGCCAACCAACTAGTATTTACAAATCTCCCCACATAATAACTCTCCACCGGCTTAAAAAAAAAAAAAAAAAAAAAAACCTTCCATGCTTTCTGGAATTGGGTTAAAATGGGTTTGAAAATCTTCATTCACACCTCGCCTACTTGCAAAGAAATTTTAAGAGGGACTTGGACCGCTTTGTTTTATTTATCTTTTATTTTAGAGTTCTTCCTTATTTATCTTTTATTTTAGAGTTCTCCTATTTTAAAATTAAGCAAAGGAGACAAGCAACCTTGAAGGTTGCATAAGAATTCCAGAGGCAGCAGATGCCATTGCAAGGGGCTTCTGTAACAGAGCAGCCTTCCTGGGTCAGCGTAGGAATCAGAGAAGGAAACCACTGGCATTGTCGCCCAGCTTCGTTCAGGAAGGCCGCCTGGACAGTCTGATAGCAGGATGTCAGGTTCCCGCTCCCTGAGTGCAGCAATTGATCTCCGCAGCCACTATGACGTCACAATCATTGCATAAATGATTCCTGAATTACAAATCTTTTGTAATGATCACAGGCTCAGGGCCACACCCTGAGTGTGGAAAGCCCCATCAGTATATTTCTTGAATGTGTATGTTAGAAACCAAAACAATGGGGGTTTTGCCAAACGGAAAAACAATTGTGCTTCGTTCTGAATTTGTACCCACTTGATATCTTTGTCCCTCGTTCGTGGTACGTTGAAGGAGCGCATCCCTGTAGCAACCGGCTCATTATTTCTCTTCCCTCATAGGCAGCTCCCATCCTGGACCCCAAATTCCGTGTGTCTTTTTCAGAATGGAGAAGAATAAGAGACCCTTTATCTTCAACCAAATTAAATGAGGAACTTTTCTATAATTAATTTCCCAGGTAATCCTTTCTTGCCTTATGGCGGAAGTCTATAAAGGCACTGTCTTCCGTAGTGCCCTGCGTGCATCCGCCAGGCCGCCCTGCGTGCATCCACCAGGCCGCCCTGCTGCTTTCTGTCTGGCAGATCTGTGCCTTCCTTCCTTTTAATGTTTAGTCCTTTCAAACATAGTTTCTTAGAGTTATCCCTACTAAAACAGTCGTGTTGAGGATCCGCTTTAAAAGCTGGGTCACGGTGGCTAGGGATGCAGTAAAGGGGATTCTGGGAGGAGACCCAAGGGAAAGTGAGCCTGCTGAGCCTGGGCAGCCCAGGGGAGCAACAGTGTTACCTCTGTGAGCTCCAAGCCCCGCACACTCTGTATTCTCCACAGATACTTTGTACTTTGGCCTTTCTGCACTGATGCAATTGGCTGGCTGGGTGGTAGTAGGGGGGTGGAACTGCTGTTTGCTCTCCTGCTTGTTTAGAGACAGAGTTTTAAGTAGCCGCACCTGCTTCGAACTTATATGTAGTCAAGGTTAACCTTGAACTCCTGGTTCTTTTCCCTCTACTTCCTGAGTGCTGGAATTACAGGTGAGAGGTGGGGTTGGTCCTGGAGATCAATCCCAGGGCCTTGTGCCTGGGATATAAGTATTCGAGCAACAGTGTTACATGGTAAAGAAGCATTCTACCAACAGTGTTACATCGCTATCCCTGGAGCTATGCTTAATGACTGAGGAAGGAGGCCCCGGCCTGAGAAGCTTGCAGCTACACAAAGTGCAGCCTGGGCCTTGAGTCACAGCCCCTGATGGGCCGAGAAGTCATACCCTGTCAGAGACAAAGCCAAAGTGCGTCTATCCCAGCAGCCAAGGCTAAGAGGTTGGTGTGAACCAGGAACAAGCACAAAACCCCCTCTGTGTTTCTATGGAGATTGTGAAGAGCCTCTGGCCACAGACCTTCACCTCCACCTCTTTAAAAGAGAAACATGGCTCAGCTGAATACCAAACATTTGCAGTCTGGTTGTGGTCACGTGTTAAGGGCAAAGGTCAGAGGACAGATCAATCAGACATCCCTCTGACCTGCTAGGAGAACTGGAGGCTCGGACCATGTTCTCTGTCTCTTCCTACCCACCTTAACCTTTTCTGCCACTTCCTGGGTAAACTGAGAGACAGGAGCACAGGACACCCATGCAAATCTCAGCCTCCCTAGGCTGCTTGCAGGACTCTGCTGCCTCCATGGTGTGTGTGTGTGTGTGTGTGTGTGTGTGTGTGTGTGTGTGTGTGTGTGTGCGCGCGCGCTGAATCTTCTCTGTCTCTCCTGAGGAAGCCTGCCCCTCACCTCTCCTGTGTCGCTCATGATTCACAAAGCTGACTCCAGTATCTGGGGGATACTTGTGGTGACCTGAACTAAAACTATATGGGCCACTGTTTCTTCTCCATCCTAGACCATGTGAACATGAACCTCTCTGTCGCTCTCAAGGGAAATCTTCACCTCAGAACACAATCCTCCATCATCTTTGTGTTCGGCTGGAACAAGATGCACTTTAAAGGGAAGGAAGGAGCCGGTTTGTGCCATTCTTCCTAATTTAGGAAGTTCATGGCGCAAAACCTCCTTAAAACCGTGCTCGTGCTCACGTGCGCTGCTCATTTTGTCTTACTTACAGGGACCGTGTGTTTCTGTAGCAATGACATGAATTGTTTTACGTCTTAATTCGATGCAATTCTCCCAGGCAGCCATGTGATACTGGAGCATTGGACCACAGGGTTCAGACATCACCAAATCTGATGAGGGTTTTTCCCTCTAGACACTCATGCAGGCCTGTTGACTATGTCAGTGTCGTTCACAAAGCCACCAGACTGGACTGTGGAAACCCAGCCCCCAGGACAGTCTCAAGGGCCAGCCCAGGGAAAGGAGCTACAGTGTGTTACTCCCACCCCTAGCCTGGCTCTGCTAACTGTTGAAAATAAAAGGCAAAGGAAGACCTAGGTCCTGTCACTATTGATGCTTTGAGATTATGTCTGTCCTTAGGACACTGGGTAAACCAAAGCAAATTTAAGGTTGGCTCAGATGCCTCCTGGAGGTACCAGCTCAGGGGCTACTAGAACCAGACCTACCCTGACAGCATCCTCTGGTCTCCCCATTGCTCCAGCACTCAGCAGCTCTGGCGGAAGCACAGAAAAAGATGGGCCCAAATAATAGAGCATCATTAGAAATTCTTGCCTCATGTAGCCACGGCTTTAGCATCTAATGATTATTGTTGCAGATGTAGACACCAGTCCCTGGGACTCCTTCTGCATCTGAATTAATCTCTTAAAAACAATCGTGGGCTCCAGATGAAGAACAATTTCCCAACAGCTGGAGGACGCTTGCAGGAGGCAAGTTTTAAAGAACAGAGCCAGGAAGGAAGACAGAGACACCGAAGGAACCACCAGCCAGTGTTGTCTGGAGAAGTCTGATGTCTTCGGCTGGCTTGTTATTAATTACCGCACCTACAGCTTCGCGCCCTGAGAAGCCCGCAGTTAAACCGGCGAGTTAAGTCGCGAGAGTGTTCTGGGTCGTTTGCACAGTTAATCAAAAATTATGCTACCTTTAACTTTATTCAAAGGGAGAGATGTCTTTTTTCTTTCTTCCAGTATTGGCATCTTCTTACTGAGTTTTAAGGATGAAAGATTGGAGCTAGAATATCAAGCAGATGCCCAGCGGATGCAGCTGGATTTCGAGCATAATAACCAGCATCCCAAAGGAGGACCTTGTTCTATTGTGCCGGATGAAACAGGTCAGGGAGCAGTCGGGGGTTCATAGGTAAGGACCAAGGACCCGGAAAGGGAATGCCCTCGGTGAGTCATTTGCTTAAATAATTAAAAAATTTCTATTGGAACCAGGTTCAATGCAGCAGCCCAACCATCCCAGCCTTGGGAGGTAGAGGCAGGGGGATCGGGAGTTCAAGGTCACCCTTGGATACATGGTGAGTTCACAATCAGCCCAAACAAACAAGAGCCGGTCTGGAAAAAAAAAAATAAAAACATAAAAAATTTCTTCAGAGGATTTGACTGGAAAAAAAATGTACCATGGGTACCATGGCCCACACTTTTAAACCCAGCACTTGAGAGGCAAAAGCAGATGGATCTCTGCGGGTTTGAGGCCAGCCTGGTCTGTAAAGCAAGTTCCCAGCCATCCAGGGCTCCATAGAGAGATACTATCTCAAAAAGCAAACAATCAAATACACGCCCTTCTCTTTCAGGGCTACTAAGGTCACTTCCCAGGCATTAGCACTGACCTGGGGACAGTGGCACACAGTCTGTGTCTGACTTCCCTCCTGACGCCCCGTCCTGTTTAATCCCCACGGAAGTTAAGAAGTGGAAACTATCGTGACTCTGTTGCAGAGGGAGAAACTGAGGCCCCTGCTCCAGTAAATGACAGTTCTCAGCCCAGAGCTCTCTCTGTGCTGACTGTGCTCTGCAGGCAGGGAGAACACCCAAGCTAATATGGAGTCATTTTAAGCATGCTGTTTCCTGACTGAAGTGGCAACCAGCAAGCAGAAGGCCTGCACCAGCCAGGTCACCCCCCAGGGTCAGGAGAACCTACAGCAGAGGGCAAATAGGCAAACCATTGCACTTACCTGCAGCTGGCTAGGACATACGCCAAGAGATCTGATTTGTGTTAACCCTCATAAATGGGAAAGGTGATTTAGGAAGAGATTAAGGGCTGTGGCATTTGACAACAACAACCTTGCAAAGGCTAGCCACAAAATGACCACTCCTTACTCAGCAAGATCACAAAAGGCGAGCAGAAAACAGCCCAGGTTGGTGACTTGTGCCTATAAAATTAGCACTTCTGGAGGCTGAGGGCAGGAGGATCACCACGAATTTGAGACAACCCTGCATTACATAAAGAGTTTTGGGCTAACCTGAGCAACAGTGTGAAGTAGTGTCTTACAAAAACACAAAGAGAAAAGGAAAGGAGAAACATTAATTTGCCTCCTACCGTTAGAGAGCCCACCTGAGTTCATCACAGATTGAAAGATTTAATGATTTCAGAAAGGCATTGTCTATACCAACGCCCTGAAGATCAACACACAGGATTTGGAGACAGCAATCTACAAGGCAAAGGAAAACTGTATCAAGTAAAATAGCTTGAAATGTTTTATCCCACCCACACAACCATTTTCATTTCTAGATTATGCGTGCTTCATGATGAATCTAAAGTTGATTTTAACGTCCATACCTGTTTTGCATATAATAGACATGTACAGAAGATGTTTAAAGATCTCCTTCTGACAGGATTGTGCAACCCAAAAAATGTTGGACAGGAAGCCCAATGCCAGAACAGAACGCACCCTGTGGGGCTAATCTCAGGTAACAAGGGTAACACGAATCCTTTGCCGGTGTCTGGCAAGCCAACAGGGAAGTAGGGAAGCAACACTGGACAGAGCTCTGCTCCATTTTTAACCAACAGCAATGTGACTGCCACAGCTTCACTGCCTATGGCACAAGACACACCCTGTCTGGTGCTGTGACCTTCGGTGGGTTACTGGTGCTCATTCCACATCACCAGAATGCTCTTCTATGAGTTGACCTGACTGAGCATGACTTGTGAAAAGAAATGACTGAGAGATGGCCCTAAGTCATGGAACTCGTTGGACATACAAAACCAAATTCATGAGTTAAGGAGTTGGCCCCATAGGATGATGTCATCACGCAGGTGTAGGCAGGTACAAGATAGAACGAGGCCTGTCATTGGATGAGAAGGAAGGATGGGCGGGAGAAAGTCTTAGAGAGGGGGAGACTGGAGCGGGGAGGGAGGAGAAGCAGCAGAGAGAACAGGGAGGCTGATGTTAAGATTCCTCTCTGCACATTTACAGGTTGTTATGAATATTCTTAAGGGGTGGATGAGTACAGGGCTTTGTGTGTCTAGGTGGCAATTATATGTTATCGATTGGATCAGAGGTTATTGTGTTGTGTGTTCTTTCAAGGTGACAAATTAAGTTCAAGAGAGTATGTGGTGGCTGGAGACACTGGGCCGCCACGAAATCGGGATGTGTATGTCTGTCATGGTGGCAACCTGCCTTGGGAACTGGATGGGTAGAGAGATTGCTGCCAGGCTCAGAGAGAGTGTGTGATATGGGATGGAGCAGAGCGGGTGAGACGCTTTGCTGACTGAGATCAAGATATCTAGCAGATGTCTTGGAGCACTGTGGTTCCAGATCTAGTGCAGCGTAAGAGAAAGTCTTTTGTTGTTTTGTTTGTTTTGTTTTTTTATAATTTTACAGCAACAGTCCCAGTTCCAAACAATCACAGGAGGAAGAAGAATGAACCTTTTAGTATGAAGAAATAAAGGCTCAAGAAGATATGAATATCATGTAGGATGATAATTCTGAAAGGTATCAGAGAAAACTCTACCTGAAGAGAGTGTGGGATGGAGAGTCAAGAACCCAAACCCCCCCGCATCCGCCCACTCAGCTGGCCACCTTCGCCAAACCAGGTCTCCTTGCTAGGGAGCATGCTCCTGCATGCTTTCTCTTCCCTATATTCAAAATGAAGGTCAGAAGCCAGTGGAATTTCCAAGCCAGCGACAGAAACAACTTGGCTAACACAACGTCTTTAAGTCGTGGCAGGTAGAGGTTTCATGGTACGAATTTAATGCCGGCTCATCAGCTTTTACACTCAGTGCTTTATAAATCATTAACATGAGCAAAGTAGGAACCAAAAACAGAAATACCCATTTCATAAGTATGAAGACAGTTAACCTTTAAACAGATGGGGAATCCAAGACAGCTTAGCAAAATTAATAGAGCTGAAACCGGAAGTCTCGGAGCAGCAGAACTCATCTTGGGAGACACATTTTTGAGATCATCATGGACTGACTTCTCCACCATCGTCCCTTAACAGGCGAGCAGACCCCTAGGACTTCTGGGCCATGAAGATATTCACATCCACCAAAGGAGCTAGTATTCTGGTTCTGTCTGGTACCTAAGGTACCTCCCCTGACCTCTTCACCACTGGAAGCAATTCTTATGGTAGGATTGTTAACTGGATGCTATGTGCCACCAGGAAGGTGACAGACTACACTTTACATTCATGGTCCAAGCCCCAGGCACCTTCAGCCACACCTGCCCTCTTGGGAATAGATTTCTGTTTCTCATCTGTAAACTTTTGCTTGTTAAGTCAAGGTCCTTCAGTGGAGTCATTTCCCCCACAAAAATGTGTTTTTCTGTCAACAAATCAGCGCCAATCTCTGAAGAGGTTTGGTGGCAATGGGCTGGCCTCCAGCGACTGCTGCCTGAGCTGTGAGGAGCTATCTCCCAGAAGACTGCTGCCTTAACTCTCACAGGAGACATGGTGGGCCAGTGAGCATGAAATTATACACAGAGAGGAGAAGAAAAGGACTGGCCTATGATATTCATGCTATCACTTTCGACCCCTCAAGTAACTTCAGGCATTTTTAAAAACTGGATTAAATTCACAATGTGGTCACAACCCCTGCAGGAATGTGGATTTGAAAGCTGCCAGCCTCCGCCACACCAATCCCAGGGGACACTTCTAGTAGCAAGTGGGGAGACCGGCTGTCGTGTAAGCACGGCCTTGTACCAGGTCATTTCTTGCCTTAACACCTCGAAGGCTACCACACACCACGAATCTGCGGGCCACAGAAAGGGCGCTTATGCTCGGATATTGGCCAATTTGTCATGCTGTTGAACAGGGAGAGGAGTTACACACCTCACAATGGGGAAATACAAACTGCGGTAGCAACGTCACCTCGGCACAGAGCTACATAGGACAGTAAATTACCCCGCCGGGGGTCACAGGCGGTATTTGGGATTTTTCCGTGCAATTCCCACACAGGACTATTTTCCCCCTGGCATCGAGGAACCCTGGAAAAGTTCATAACGAAGGTGTTCACAGTTCGTGTTGGTGGGAGAGGTGATTAGACATCATTGAGCCACAAGAGTTAGGAAATGTGAGCAGTGTAAGAACTCAGTCAGGACAGAATGCAGACTGAAGGATGTGATGTCAGTGGTCCATGCTGTCTACAACCTGTGACCTTCTGTAGTCTGTGACCTGCTGTAAAGAGACCTTCCTTCAGCAGCACATTAGCATAAAGGCCACATAATGTTGCCTGTGTGGCTGTTTCATTATTGCTATAGGCATATAGCTACAGAGAGCGGCCCGTTACCTTCTTATGGACCTGAGAACCTACCTGTGTCTCACTTTCTAGTCAGCCTGGGGTTGCCCTCACGAACTAGCTGCCCTGCGTGATGGGTTAGCATGTGTTCTGACCCCATAGGCGCACACATCTACAGCCATGTAGTGGGCAAGGCCCCCCGCAGAGTCACTTCCTGGCCAAGGCAGCACTCCAGCATGTGTGCGACAGGGGCTCCGCTTATAAAAGTCATAAAGAGTAATGCCCCGTGACTGGAAACAGATACTGTGCCCATGAGGATTTACAGATTCCCCGTCAATGATCTGGGGGAGGAGGCATCTCTTTCTAGACCTGCCTTCTTTGGCTAATTGGTGAGGCCACGTTCGTCAAACCCATTCAATGGCATTCCCAGACAAATGGCCTCTTGACCTAAGAATTTTTACTCGAAGATTTCTGAAAGATACCTGCCTGACAGGCTGACAAGTTACAACTTTAATTCTTACATTTTTCCCCCTCCTTTCATGTTCTCTCTCCTTATGGACACAGGGCAAGCAATCTAACTTTCTCCAGTCCAAAAACTGGAGCAGGAAGGAAAGTGTTTCCATTTGTCAACGTGTGAGTGAGAGATGGGGGGGGGGTTGCTCCTGGGGAGTTTGTGGGAGGGGCTTATGTGAAGGGGCTAGAGGTTCCATCTCTTTTGACTTATTTTTGAGACAGGGCTTCTCACTGAACCCATAGGCTGCTCATCTATGAGAGACTGGCTGTCCGTGAGCTCTGGGAACCTTCCTGCCTCCACACCCCTCAGCACTCAACGTCCATGTAAATGTTAGGGATCCACACCTCTCCGTTCTTATGAAGGACATAAGGGCTTTGTGGTCTGTGTATCAGGGCTCAAGCTGGGAAGAATGGGATGACCCCTAGAGCCAAGATACTTCCAGAGGGCGAACTTGCATGCAGATGGAACCCTGCATGAAGCACTCTCACCTTGGTCCCCTGCTCCAGCGAACTCTTTCAGAGACGGGGAACGCAAGCGCCTGCCCTTCCACTGCATGGCCAGGCCTGAGTCTGATCTGAGAGAGGGAAGCCTGTTGCCCTGGGTCATGGCTGAGGCCTCAAGAGTTCTGAAGCCCATCCACACTGGTAAGCAGCCTTCTAGAATGGCCAGCTCACGATTAGAGGGGAGGGAAGCCATTGTGAAGACACCTGAGGGATTTACATCAGCTCGGTTCTGCCACCTAGAAAGTGATTTTCTATAACGAAGATTAGAATTCTATCACCAAGTCCCTGAATAATATGCTCACTGTTAAACAAAATTTTATTGTCTGCATGTTTGTTCCATGAAATAAATACATACTTTATCTAATCTGAATTACATCCGCCTGTTATAATTTGTGAGAGATATTGAAGTGCTTTTCTCATTATTTTTAATGCGCCTTTCTAGGTAATGAGTCCGGACTGGGGATCACAGAAATTAGAGATTGAGAAAGCTCTCAGACAAGCTTGGGGGCTGCCTGCCAGTCTCGGAGATGGCCTTGCTCTGCAGGATCACAGACGGAGGGGAGAGGGTTCTAGTTTGTCCGGGCTTCTTTGACGGTGCAAGCTTGGGAGCGCATAAAACTTTTGTTTTGCAACTCCTCCTCACAAACTGGATGTCTTTACCTTTAGTGACAGGTATTTTCTTTGTATTTGGGGTTAAAGGTCAGCGGGAATAAAACCTTAGCATCCTAGGAAATCTATGACAAACATAATAAAATAACGAGAAAGTAGTCTCCAGTCCCCACCAACCAAAACCCAGCTTCCAAACCTGTTTTTTTTTTTTAAAGATGAAAGCCTATTAATTAAATAAAAAGTTTTTAACTTGAAACAAAGTATGTGAGTGAGTGCCTCACTGATGTGACAAAACTCCTAGCAAAGGCAACTTAATGAAGAAAAGGTTGAGTCTGAACCGGTCTGACGTTACAGTCCGCCATGATGGGGACGTCCTGGCAGTAGGAGCCCGAGGCCAGCTGGAGTACACACTGTCACCAGACTTCTTCTTGAAGGTGCAGACCTGGACTTGTGATTGGATATGATATGAACCATGGGCACTGTCCAGGACATGCCAATGGCAGCATGTGAGGCTGGGCCTCTGGAGACTACTCACTGGTGGGGACTTCAGAGCCAGCGTCTTGGGGAGTTCCTTGGATCCTCCAGCCATGGGCTTGAGTGATTTTGTACCAGAATCATCCACAACGGAGAAAACATATCTCCCCCTGTGTGTCATGACAGGGACATCACTTCAGCCAGAGAGGAGGCAGCCATGGGATCGGCGCTTTTTCCAGACTCTTCTCCTACTGCAGCCGTAGGGTATTAGGGCCTCATCAACCATTTATACCTTTCTGTGGAGAACAACAGACAACGCTGCCCATGGAGCTAGTGCTGATATTCATCGTGCTGCAAACGAAGACTGAGAATCTTATTTGCTAAGTCATCGAGAATAATAGTAGACATCACATACGAGCACATCTTTTATGAATGATAACTATTTTTAAAGGCGAGGAGAGTAGCATCGTATTTTATCTTTCTGAATCTTTCTAGAATTCTGACTTAATAGACTCTCATGTCTCCTGCATTTGGTCTGCTGCTGTGCCGTCTGTCACGGAACCTCTATCACACTTTTGAGGTAAAGAGAGCATCAGATCAACATTATTATTAAAACACTGTGAGCTGCAGATCCCCTCCGCATCCTATGGAGGCCTCCAGAGGGTTGTTCTTGAGAATTGGTATGTGCCCTGCCTAGGAAATTTCACTCTGCTCTATGATCAGGGAAACACAGGTGACACATATTCCTTCTGCTCTTGGTGCTGAGTTTGGAACATTAAATGAATAAAACCAATAAAAGCCATCCTTGAGCAAGGGGCACATAGATGCTGTCTCTGGGCCCCAAGGCAGGAGAGGCTGAATCTCCTCCCACGGTCCTGGCCATGGTCCCTCTTCTGAGGTCCAGCAAGGTTGCCACGGCAGTGAGGAGCACAGTCTCAGCTGGGGAGAGAGCTGTGACTGACTGAGCACCTCCTTACTAGTAATGATTTCACCTCCGTCATTCAACATTGTATTAGTCAGCTCTTCGGTTGCCTTGACAAAATACCCAAGGTAAACTACATATGTAAAAGGGGAAAGTTCATTGAGCTCACATTCTCAGAAGTTCCAGTCCGAGGTCATTTGACTTCATTGTTTCTGGCCTGAAATGAGGCAGGGCACCCTAGCAGGGAACATCCTGGTTGGGCCAATGCATGGTAGACAGAAAGCGGCCTTCAAAACCATGACCCAGAATCAACTTCCTCTAAGCAGCTCTCACCCTCTGCAGTAGCCCATTAAACTATGAATTCATCAATGGGTTGCCCCATCGGTGGCATCAGAGACTACATGAACTTGTCCACCCTCAGTGGCTTTGCCTCTGAACATTGCTACCCTGGACAGCCAAGCCATCAACGTGCAAGGCTCTAGGTGACACTCTACATATAATCCACAGCGAACCCTTTAAAGAATTCAGTAAGGTAAAGTCTAAAGAAAGACCAGGAGCTAAAATGCCTGCTTAGCTGGGGGTAATCTCAATAGGAAGATTTTAACAGTTTGCAGAGGACTCTGCACATTCTTTTCAGAGTGGCCAACACCCTTTCAGGCTCGAATTCAACAGCTCTGTGGTTCTCCTTCACATGGTGCCCAGAACTGAAGTTCAGATAAGGTCTACAGGCATAAGAAGAAAATAATAAGAGATTAAAGTTACCAGGTTGAGGCCTGGAAGCTGGTCACACCAGGCAAGTCCTTCAAGGAGATCTCTCTACGAAAAGGGCCACAGGCCCATTTTCAAGGAGTACCAGGGGGTGGTCGTTCATTCACCCTTACCCCTGCTAGGAGGAAGAGAACATTTCTCCCTTTTGCTGGATGAGTCTACCTCCTACGCCCTTATCACAACACCGTGGGCCATACCAGGATGTCTACTGACACTCTTCAGGGGTCTGTTACCACAGTTAGGAAGGGATTGGAGTCAGTTCTATTTATATCAATGCAAAGCTCTATAGAAATACACTTCTGTGGTCTTTCTAGCAACACAGAGACTGCATCCTCTGCAGACTGCAACCTACATGGAGGTCCTTCGGGGATCTGATCAACGTTCTCAGTGAATCAAGGGAATGAGTCATGGTCTATGTGCAGACCAGAAAGTGCTTCAGGTCCTCTAGCTGCCTCCTTGCAGTGCCCCATTGAGATTCAGGATAACAAAGAAAGAAGGGTCCCACCCTCCAGTCAACCACGCTGTCAAGACAAGAAATTGCGTGTAATGCCCTGTTTCTCGGAGGCTGTCCCAAGCAGCCCTGACTGCTACGTGGAGCTGCTGAGCCTCCCAATCCAGCAGGGAGGAAGAACCCAGACTCTGGAGTCAGGCCTTCCAAGCTCCTTGGCCAGCATCTGCCCACCCCACCCTAAGCATCTCAATGTCTGTGTGTCTATTGTTCCATGAACTGGGAACAATAAAGCCACTCCCAGTTGTTGGAAAAGGACTAAGGAGTGACTTGGGTGAACTACTTCCTAAGTAGACATTGTTTTAACCAATTCGATTTAGTCAATTCTATTAAAACCACGGTGGCTCCCCCTAGCCTACCAAGCGAGCGAGGAACACGCAGAGGGCATAAAAATACAGCCTCTGGCCACGTGTAAAACACACGTGGATTTGGGCACTATACATAGTCATGCATAGCTTCATCCCTGCCCCTCAGACTTGACTCAGAACCCATCCTTGTCTGTGTTCAGAAGGCCAGGCAAATACACAGGTACACGACGTTCACACACACCCCCACTACAAAAAGCTTTACAGCTCGCTGCCTTCCCATACCAAGAAAGTCATACAGCTTCCTGCAGGTTTTACTTTGTTCTTTTCTTTGCTTTTTTCCTTTTCCTTCTTTTTTCTTTTTTCTTTCTTTCTTTCTTTTTATTTATTTTTTTTTAAGTCATGAGAACAGTGTTTGTCAGATGCTAGGAAGAGAATAATGACACCATATAAAAGAAATAGCCCGGGTGACCTGTTTCTTCCTCTGGATGTGGATGGGTGCTTTTGAATTACAGGGAAAAAGCCCTCTGCTTTTTGAGCTACTGCGCAAAACGGGGCGGGCGGGGGGAGGGATAAAAACAACTGTGTGCTTTAACGTTTTACATGTGCTCTCTGGGTGTGTGGCACAGAGCGCGGCAAAGGAGGATGGGATTTGATATAAATCTTTTCTTATTTTGTGTTTGGGAAGGTATGCAATAGAAAACCCATTCTAACAATAAATGCGAGTCACCCGAGGTCCATAGCTTGTTTTGCAGCTAAGAAAATAAAGCCTGTGCTCACCCTCGGCCAAGCAAGTTACATTTTATGCTATTATTAATGCATTGCAAGGCGCTTTTTTTTTTTCCATAGCAATTTGAAATTATACATCTGGGAAATCCCAGCACAACAGCACGCAACGCTCTGCTCCTCCGCGTGGCCCTCTGCAATTACGAGAACGCGCGACTATAATTTAGCACAGGTAAAATTCAATCACTCACCCCAACCACAAAGAAATCCGTGTCTCCCGGGAAAAGGGAAGAGGAAACAGGAGGGGGTGCTGGAGAAGGAGGCGAGGAAGAGGAAGGAAAGCAGAAAAGCGAAGGACAGTAAATAATCAGGGAGGGTTCTCTGGAAGGAAGGGACACTGGGAATTCTGAGGTTTTTTTTTTTTTTTTTTTTTTTTTTTTTTAGAACAAGTTGACTGGATGTGTAGACATCGGCTGGTAACTGGGTGTTAGGAAGAGAGCATGAGTGGCTGAGACATCAAAGCAAAACCAAGGCAAGTCATACAGCTTTCATGCATGCTCTATCAAAGAAGGTTCCTTGTGTTCAAGAAACAGAGTTTGCCATGCATGTGTGAGGAACTGGGTTCAAAACTCACGAAGAGAAGTCACACGTGGGCTGGGACCACATACGGTGCAGTGCGGGAGACTACTTCCCATGTAAATGAATGGACCTGCTTTTGGTCCAGCCTACGGGTAAATGGTGAACAGAGCTTAAGTGCCTACACAGACAGGCATATCCTGGGAGCTCAGCCTCAACAAAACGGTGTTTCTGTCCCCAAAATAAGATGGGTAGAGATAGACTAAGATGCAGGATGTATTTATGATCCCAGAGCTGGGGAAGACACAAATGGATCCCTGGAGCCCCCTTGTCAGCCAGTTTATCCTGCTAGCCAAACTCCAGGCCAGCCAGAGACCCGTCTCACAGACCAAGGTGTATGTCCCCTGAGGAACAGAGAGCTGATGGCTCTCTGGCCATCACACAGGTACAGCCTCTTACGCGCGAATGTGAGCGGACACATCAAAAAGAAGAGTTAAAGGTAAATAAAGAGAAGGGAAATTTTATGGGTGTATTAAGATCCACAGGAAGAAATCAGAGGTGAGTGCAAAAATTAATTTAAAAAAGTCAGGTCTGATGGAAAAACCATGTACAGAGGGCACCCTGATGCAACTATGCCTGGCCTGAGGGAAGGGGGAGTACACAGGGTTTCCCTTAATTTATTTTCTTAATATTTGTGTGTGTAGTTTGGTTTTTGTTTTACTTGTATGTGTGTGTGTGTAAATGTGTATATATGTATGTATGTATGTATGTATGTATATGTATGTGAATGTGAGTATATGTGTCATATATGTCATGTGTGTGTGTGTTTTGGTTTTATTTGTGTGTGGGTTGACTGTGTGTGTCTGTGTGTGTGTCTGTGTCTGTGTGTGTCTGTGTGTGTGTGTGTGTATTGTATCCTCTGTAGGCAGATATTCATGGCAGCTAGAAGAAGTAACTGGGGGCCCTGGAGCTAAAGTTAGAGGTGATTGCAGGCTGTCCAACATGGGTGCTGAAACTAAAACCTAGGTCCTCTGGAAGAGCAGCAAGCGCTCTTAACCACTGAGTCACCTCTCCAGCTTCTCTCGGAAAGCTCATCCCATCCTTTTCATTCTGTGATTTCTGTAAGGGAAGGGAAGGATCCATGTGAGTGTTGGTAGAATAATATGTCCAGCCTTTTGTATTCTGTGGTACCTGTTTCATGGACATCATGTGGAAGATGACAGACCAATTTTTATTATTCGTTCACTTAGAGCACCACCATTTTCCTCCTTGGCAATGCTAGGTCAACTCTCTGCTCTGCAACCTCCTTATAAAGGCAATAATTGGATTTAGCACTGAGTTTAGCTAATATGTTTATCTGTATCTGGGCAAAGGCCATCGTAAGCTCACATTGTCCCCATCCTGCATTAAATCCAGCAACACAAAGTGTCTGGGTTTTCCCATGATATTGGTATGTGTTCCATCCAAGATTCCCGCCCCAATTGCCTCCCCTTCCACCTCATCATGAATCCCTACACACCCTGATCTCTCTTGTGCTTCTATCAATCCATCATTTCAGTGAAGTTGTGTGAGTGGGATCACGAAGAATATAATCTCGAAGGGCTTGAATGAACAGCGGAAGTCCTGGAGCTCTGTCAAAGCTGTGACGGTCTGAAGAGGAAATGTCCACACTTGGCTCATCTATGTGGACGCATGGTCCCCACTTTGTGGCCCTGTATTGCAGATGCCTGGATGTTTTTGTCTTTCCAGAAGAAGTGCATCACTGGAGCCTGGCTTGAGAGGCGAGGTCCTCACAGCACTTCTGCATTCTGCTGCCTCTACCGTGACTATCACTTACTGCAATGTCTCCCAGCCATGATCGACGAATTCTTCTGGAACTGCAAACCAAAATGAGCCCCTCATTCTGGCCATGGTGTTTACTCAGAGCGACAGAAAGAGCTAGTGTGCAAGTTGTTGCACTGATGGTGACTCTCTCCCGTTGTTACTGGGTGGGGCTCCCTGGAGATGCTGTGTCTACCTTGCTTAACTGGCCTTGGTTCTGCCTTGTTTGTACCTAAGAAATGGTAATCGAAAGTGCTAGGTGTGTGTGTGGGGGGGGTAAGTTTCTCTGTGGGATCAATGCCTAGATATGACATTATTAGGTCATAGGGTAGCTACAGGGTTAGTTTTTAAAGGAACTCTCAAGTTCGTTTTTGAAGTTTTCTGTACCGTTTCACATTCCTCCCAGCCAGCTTGAGTGATCCAATTTATCCTCGCCCTCAGAAGCACGCATCGTCAGCTTTGGCTGTAATCATCCCCATGGATTTATAACTCGTTGTGGTTGTTGTTATTGGTGCTGTGGCTAATGATGTTGTGGGCATTTCCTTATTGTTATTTTCTGTCCATCTGTCCTGTTGGATGAATGTCTCTCCTCCTTCTTCTTGGATTACTTACTATCAGGATTTGAGAGCTCTTTATAGAATCTGTCTACTTGTCCTTCCATTACTTGCTTTGCAAATCTCTCAAGCTCTAAACCAGTCTTCTATTCTCTTGATAGAATCTATCACAGAACAGGTTTTTCACTCTCGGTTTATACAAGTCACCCAGATTTCTCTTAGGAGTTGCACTTTTGGCTTAGTATCTAAAAACTCTTTGGATGGCCCTAAATTTGCAAATCATTTCACTATTGTTTTTCTTACATTTTTCAGAATTTTAGATTTTACACTCAAACCCTCAATCTGTTTTACATGACATTTTTGTATGGGTGCTGACATTTAGGTGAAAGGCCCTCCTACTGACGTATGGATGTCGTGTTTCTTTCCATATCGAAAAGGTCATGTCTCCTTCATCAAAATGGACACCTTGTTTCACTCGTCTTCATTCTGGATTCCCTGCTCTGTTTCACTGATCTATGCTTCCTGCCTCTGCCAAAGTCACACAGTCTAGATAACTGTAGTTACAGTTAAAGTCACACAGTCTAGATAACTGTAGTTACAGTTAGTCATACAGTCTAGATAACTGTAGTTACAGTTAAAGTCATACAGTCTAGATAACTGTAGTTACAGCTAAAGTCATACAGTCTAGATAACTAACTGTAGTTACAGTTAAAGTCACACAGTCTAGATAACTGTAGTTACAGCTAAAGTCACACAGTCTAGATAACTGTAGTTACAGTTAAAGTCACACAGTCTAGATAACTGTAGTTACAGCTAAAGTCACATAGTCTAGATAACTGTAGCTACAGTTAAAGTCACACAGTCTAGATAACTGTAGTTACAGCTAAAGTCACACAGTCTAGATAACTGTAGTTACAGATAAAGTCACACAGTCTAGATAACTGTAGTTACAGCTAAAGTCACACAGTCTAGATAACTGTAGTTACAGCTAAAGTCACACAGTCTAGATAACTGTAGTTACAGCTAAAGTCACACAGTCTAGATAACTGTAGTTACAGCTAAAGTCACACAGTCTAGATAACTGTAGTTACAGCTAAAGTCACACAGTCTAGATAACTGTAGTTACAGCTAAAGTCACACAGTCTAGATAACTAACTGTAGTTACAGTTAAAGTCACACAGTCTAGATAACTGTAGTTACAGCTAAAGTCACACAGTCTAGATAACTGTAGTTACAGTTAAAGTCACACAGTCTAGATAACTAACTGTAGTTACAGCACTTTTACGACTGGGTAGAATGATCCTTCCAAATTTATTATTCTTTAAAATAAATAAATAAACCTCCTAGTCTCTTTGCGGTTCAATGATAATGTCACAATAATGTGATAAACATTTACAAAAATGTTTCTGGGGGTTTCTGTAAGGAATATTTCTAAACTTGAATATATATTGATGGGTGGCATTTTCACAAAGTTAAATAAATTTGGTGCCTCTTCCTTCATTTGTATATGAATTTTTATAATTTTGTATACATGTGAATATATTTTATGATATTTGCATTTGAGTATTTTATTTGGGCACATGGTTGAAAATTGCACCAATCTAATGCTTTAAAAAAAGGAAACACATTGATTTTTGTATGTTCCTCTTGGATAGAATCAACTTTCCTAACTCATTTATTCCTTTGAGAAGTGTTTTTATAGTGTCAGCATGATTGTATTAACTGGGCACAGGAGACATTCTTACCCTTCTCTCAACCTCAGAGAGTAGATATTCACTCCCTTACTATTAAACATAACATTCATTGCTCTCAATCTTAGAAAGTGGGTATCTACTCCTTTACTGTTAAACATGGCAGTCATTGGCTCTTGGTCCTTTAAAGCTGAGGACACTCTTATTTACCCTTATTATTTTTATGGTTTTTATTTTAATCAAAGTCTGTTGGATTTTGTCAGCGCTACAGCGCATTGATTGGTGAGTGTGCGTTCTCTGTTCTAGTTTGTTCAAATGGCAAATTACATTAGTGAATCCTGAACCCTGAGTCAGACTCATTTACCTGGACCTTGATCATGGCTCGTTACTCTTCTCATGCGGTTGGATTTTACATGACAATTCTAACATCTACTCTCATGAAGGATTCTGGTCTGTAGTGATTTTTATGCTGCACAGTGTGGGCATCAGTTTAATACGAGCTTCATAAAACATTACAACACACCCCTCTTCTATTTTCTACGACAGACTTTATAGAAGTGACACTATTTTTCTTTGAAATTTTGATAGAGAACATACAAAGAAACAATCTGATGCTAGATACTTGACTAGGGGTGGGGGAATAAACCAGGAATTCACTTGTCATAGTTAACCACAAGGCTGTTAAATTGTATTTCAAGTCAGTATATTGTAGCAATTTGTGTTTTAAAATAATTGCTACATTTATGATTGTAGATTCGCTTGTGGAATTCTACTATTCTTTGTGCTCCCATTGGTTAGAGGATCCTCATTTTATTCCTGATCCCCATTTATATCAGTATTTTTTCTGTTTTTCTTTTTATCAATTCGACTGATCTGCTCACAGAAAACTGGATTCTATTTCATACCTTTCCTCTACTGTGTTTCTGTTTTCGCCATTACAGATTTCTGCCCTTAAACTTGTTTCCCTCCTTACACTTGCTTTGGATTTATTTCACTGGTTTCCAGGTTCCCGAGATGAGGGCTTTGAGAATTGATTTGATACTTTCCCGCTTTTCTTGTATATGAATTTGGTGTTGTAAATCTCTCCCTTGGCATCAGTCACCGTGCTCCACATAGTATGTATGCTGTGTTCTTATCACTTAGTTCAAGGTATTTTGAATTCTTCTGAGATTTCCTTCCCACTCACACATATGTGGTTCCCATCCCAGGTGTTGGAAGTTTCTCCAAATTGTGTGGAGGATGGCGGAAGCCACTCCACTTTAAGAACTAAGAGAGGGCTTAGCCAAGCACAAACAGAGACTGATGAAACTCACTTATTCCCAGAGAGCTTCGAATCTCCCAAGGTGAGAAGACTCAGAGAAACCACCCAGCCAGAACTAGGCCAGATCTCTCCCAGGCTCATCTGCAATGCCCAAATGAGAAGTAGGTTTCCTGTGCATGATCTGGCTGGAGACCATTAGGCCTGAGGAAGTAAGATCAGAGAAAAGTTCTCAAGAGAAGCTTTACCTTGGTTTCATTTCCTGTTGTTATGATAAAATAATTAACTTATTAAAATTAAATTAGGTTGCCTGAAAAGACAACTTAAGGGAGAGGGGATTCAGTTGGTGCACATTTCCAAGCTGCAGCCCATTATTGTGGGTGAGTCAAAGCAGTAGGAACTTGAATAAAGTCGTTACCTCTTCAGTTAAAGAACGGAGAACAACAAATTAGTGTGTGCACGCAAGTGCTCAGCTTTTCTACGCACCCTTACACGGTATAGAATCCCCTGCCTATACAATGGTGCCACCCACCGTGGGCAGGTCTTCACTTCAGTCAACACAATCAAGACAATCCCCTACAGACATGGCCCCAATTATGCTTCCCAAGTGACTCCAGATGTATCAAGTCGACTGTTTTAATAACTAACCATCGCAAGCCTCCAAATAGAAATTCAAACTTCATGGGCCTCTCAGTATGGAGAATAAGGTCAGCAATCAGGGAATAAAATCATTCACAATGAAATGTAAAAAGTATCTTGAAATAGGTTTAAAGACTCTCTCTCTCTCTCTCTCTCTCTCACACACACACACACACACACACACACACACTCAGAGAGAGAGAGAGAGAGAGAGAGAGAGAGAGAGAGAGAGAGAGAGAGAGAGAAGAGAGAGCGAGGAGAGAAAGAGATTGGGGAAGAGAAGAGAGGGGGGAAAGAGAGGGAGGGAGGAAAGAGGAGAGGGGGAAATATATAAGATTCAAAAGTTAAAGAGGGGTTAAGGACCAGTGGAACCAGCTCCCCAGATTTGGAAGCAATGACTACTTAGGTTTTGTGAGTTTCCATTGCTGCTGCACAGCAACATGTCAGGTTTCTGGAGCTCTGTAAATTGTCCACCACCTTCATGTGGTTCAATATCGCCAGCCCAGAGGGAAGGAACAGGGAAGAGTCCCTGTCCTCAGAGAGAGTAACTGAAGGTACGGGATACAGGCTGAGATGTAGTCCATCTCTCAGGATGAAGAAGAACTTTGTTTTACAAGCAGGTTAAGTTCAAACATGCACACTAAAGTATGCAGAGATAAGAAAATAGAATGGCTAGAACAGAAACCCTGTGCGTGGATTAACTGTGCTCAGGTGAAGCAGACAAAGAAGGCAACAGTGAGTTAGAAAATGCTGTGGAGGAGTTTGTCAAGGATGCACAGATCTAGGGGAAAAGAGATAGAAAACAAGAGATGCTAACAATCCAGTAAAAGTCTCACACACTCAAAGGGTAGACACAGAAAAAGAAAAGCCAGTACCTAAAGGGATCGTAACACATTTTTTAAGATTTAGTGATTGAAAGACTGACTCTGTGGTGACAAAAACCTCAACACACAATGGTAGAAATAAAGGACAGCAAGAATAAAAACAAAACTGTAAAAGGTACCAGTGAGAAAATGTGTGTGTGTGTGTGTGTGCGCGCGCGCGCGCCTGTATTCTTGTGCAGGTATATGTTTATGCAGGGCATAGTACTACCTAAGGACCCAGCTATACCACTCCTGGGCATATACACAAAAGATGCCCCAACATATAACAAGGACACATGCTCCACTATGTTCATAGCAGCCTTATTTATAACAGCCAGAAGCTGGAAAGAACCCAGATGCCCTTCAACAGAGGAATGGATACAGAAAATGTGGTACATCTACACAATGGAATACTACTCAGCTGTCAAAAGCAATGACTTCATGAAATTCATAGGCAAATGGATGGAACTAGAGAATATCATCCTGAGCGAGGTAACCCAGTCACAAAAGAACACACATGATGTGCATTCACTGATAAATGGTACCGACCTGCACATGTGTGTGTGCAAACACAAACAAACACACACATGTACACACACACACATACAAATAAACAACTTTAAAACAGAAAGAATAACAACAGGAGTAAACGGTAGGGAAACTATGTCAATTAATCTCGTTACTGACAAAAAAATTTTAAAAATTTTTAAAAAGCAGCTAACTGTTGTGGATTGAATATAAAATATCTCCCATGGCTTTATGTGTTTGAACATGTGGGCTGTAACTGGTGGTGCTGTTTTGGGAGGTTGTAGAAAAACCTGGACACAGGATTTGGCTGACTGATGTGGGCAACCAGGTGTAGGCGTTGAGAGTTAAAGCCCGGCGGGCTCCGGGTTTGAGTTCTGTTTCTTTGCACTAGCGTTCCCCACTAAGAAGGCCTGTGTTCTAGAAACTCCCCTCTTTGATGTATTCTGTCAAGTGTTCGATTCCAGAGATGAGAAGTCTAACAATACTGATGAAATGAGTACATGCTGTTAATGCAAGACATGATAAGACAAAAATTCCTGATCAGTTTAATTTCTAATCAGAACAGGAAGTTTGAGAAACTCCTTGAGCAGACGCTTTGCTGGGGCCCGAATAAGCTGAGAGCGGTAGGTTCACCCCAGAGTCAAAGTGCACCAAGATCCTCTTCTTTTTGTAGAAAGTGAGACGTAAGGAATAAATTTAGATTTAATTAGAAATTTGTCCATCTGCTTGGAGGTATTAGACAAGGGTTTGCCAGGTTTTTTTAAAGCCATTTAGGGCTGCTTGAACAATTAGCATCACTAACACAATGCACTTGCACCCAGTGGAAGATAGTATATTTTGCCATTAAAAGTCATCCAAGTAAGTTTCTCCCATCCCGAATGGCTCCCAATTACCCTCCAATGTATTTTGCATTTTTTTTAGGCAGCAATAACCTCCATTTACAAAGTAAATAGCTCTAGAAACCGTCTGCTGGTGTTTCTGGTGGGGTCTGAACAGCAATCAGAATGGGGAAAGGTCGATTAAGCTGCCACACTTAATGTGCAAAACTTTTTATTAACACAAGTGATATCCCTTTGCCTAAACTTATTGCTAATGAACTGTAGTTATCAAAATATTGTGAATGTTCTGTCAGAGCCCCAGTCTGATACCTTTCAGCATAGAAGCGCACAAAAGTCTTTTGTTTGTTGTTTTTTGTTTGTTTGTTTGTTTGTTTAAGGAGTTGAGAGGGAAAAGCAGATCCAATCACTTTCCTTACACGTTCTAAATATAGCGGTGGTGCTGAGGCAGAAGGATTACCCTGAGTTTAAGACCAACCTAGGCAGTACAGGGAGTTCCAGAGAGTAAAACCCTGTAGGGAAGAAGGAAGGGCTATGGAAGCCAGGGAAGACCCGAGCTGGACAAGCACACAGAGTTGGTCATTACCTGCATTGCAGAGCTGTCCCCCTACATGTAAAGCAATGTCTGGGTCCTGGGAGGTCGCTCAGTTGGTAAGGTACTCGCTGTGGGGACCTAAGTCTAAAAGGCTGGATGTGGCAGTGTGTGTTTGCAACCTCAGCACTGGGGAAGTACACGCGTGGATCTCTAAGGTCACTAGACAACCAGCCTAGCCCAGGTCCCAGTGAGGAAGCCTGTTTCAAAAAACAAGACGTTTGGTTTCTGAAGAGAAATAATACCCAAGACTTTCCTCTGACCTCTACATTCATGAACACACACACACACACACACACACACACACACACACACACACACCACACACCACACACCACACACCACACAAGCATTTGAGTGCACACTCTAAATACATATGCCCATTTATATATACACACACCTGTGCACACATGCATGCATCTATATATGTATATCTATATATATATGTATATATATATGCACATGCACACACACATGCATGTACACACACTAAATAAATAGAATGTTTATTCATTCCATGAAATTTTGGAAAACTCCTTTTTATTTACTTCTGCTTTTAAAGACAGCGAATGAAGGTTGTGTGTATTTGTGGTACATGTCTGAGTGTCATTTCAGAAGAAATTCATCGACCTATACCCATAGCAGCATCATGGTTTCTGGGGTCTTTCCTTCTGGATCCTTCTTCTGCCCTGTCAGTCACAGTGTTACATGCTGCCAGGCACTACTATCTCGGGTAAAGTAGCAAAGCCAGCAACTCCTTCAAGCGTTTGAGTTGAGGAAAGGGAGCCACAGAGTTGTGTGTCTCCTGTCAAGTTCACAGGACCAGAGGGGCAGCTTAGGGTCTCACACAAGACTTACCTCCCAAGTTCTAGCTTTCCACGGCTCTCCACCCTGAGTGGTGATTCCCATCATCCTGCCCATCTCGGAGCACACCATTGAGAGTCAGCAGTACTAAGTGTGCTGTGGGGTGAACGCTCACCCACCAGCACCAAGAGGTTCTGCTCACCCTGCATTGCTGTGAATTCTAACAACTTTGGGACAACATCATTAGGAACATGATAAAACAGGAAAAGGACTTCAAGGTCCAGTGGTAGGACAGGCTCTTGTCTCCTATCTCTTCCGATGTCCCAGAAGGCAAAGCACAGAAGAGCAAAACCAAGCAGAGTGAGAAAGATGAAGGGATGAGGGAATGAGGGGACGGGGAATGGGGGATGGGAGGATAGGGGATTAAAGGATAGGAGGATGGGGATGGGAGGGAAGATGGAAGAATGGGGGATGGGAGGATGAAGGGATGGGGATGGGGGATGGGAAGGTGGGAGGATGGGAGGGTGGGGGATGGAGGGATAGAGGGATAGAGGGATGGGGATAAGAAGACAAGGAGGGAGGGAGAGAGAAAAGGAGGTCTGTGGGGGTTTTCTGTCATCCCTGGGGGAGGGGGATAAAATATTAACAAAGATAGAGAAAGGATATGACACACAAAAGAGACAGTTCTGTGTCAATCCAGCCTGGTGAGTCAATGAGTTTATTTGAGTCACTTACAGGAGCACAAATGACTCACAGGTAGCCCACATCACCAAAAATTTTCATCCAGGCACGGGTACAATTCAGGAAAGCTGGACCACTAGAACCCCACTCCAGCTCATCTGCCTATATAATGTACTCTGCCTAGACTCCATGCATTTGAGCAGTAATTTCTAGAGCCTCAGATGAGTGTCTTTTGACCCTTCCCAAGTTCTTGAACGGAGTGTTAACAGGCCCATCTCTGTTTCCATAGACATGGCATCACCATCTCTCACCACAATTACAGCCAGCTATTCTGTAGTTCATCAAAACCAATCCCCTTCATGATGTCAAAGGCCATGCTACACTGGAAAGAAATAGGAAACATCTTTTCTCTGGTGGACTGAAAATAGAATTCTTGCAGGCTCAGTGGTTTTACCAGTCATTTCCAGGCACTTAGCTGGGCAGTAGCACGTGAAACTGGGTGGCAGCCCTCCTTACTGCATCTGTGGTGAACTTAAAAACGTGATTAAATCATATCATTTCAATAAGTGGTAGAAGTGAGCACAAACACAGATGACTGGTAGGGGCTGACTGTTCGGTGTAGATAGGAATCCCACGGATATTTGTCAACCAGGAAGAGAAATATGATGTCTTTATTCCACCGGAGGGTCCCCTGAGGCCCGTCAGAAGAACATCGATTCTGGATTAAAATTGAAAGCAATTATAGACCAGAGGAAAAACAAGAAAGCAAAAAGTGAAAAATTGTCAGTCGCTGCAAACAGAACAGAACAGCAGTGTAAGAAAGTCACAGGCACTGTTCTGGTGATCATTTTCCACCAGGTCCGTGGGCTTGTGTCCCCACCCTGCCTCAAGAGGCATGTTCTAAATTCATGGATTATTTTCAACCATTCACCTCTTTAGCCCAGTGTCAAGTTTAAAGCCTCCTACCTCTGCCTTTTCAGTTCCATCGTTCTAATAACTGGTCAATAGCCCAGGACCTGCAACCGGTTGATCAGAGTGTCTTCCTGTACTCACGGCCGATATCCTCCTCACTCTCCATTAGCTCCTGTTGTGATTTGAATATGAATATCCCGGATAGGCTTGTGTGCTTTAGGACTTGTTCTCTAGCTGGTAGTACAGTTTGGAAAGGTTATGGAGGTGGGGCCATGCAGGAGGAAGTATGTCACTGAGAGGGAAGTATGTCATGGGGCGTAGGCTTAGAGGGAGGTGGAGCCATTCAGGAGGGTGTACGTCACCGGACGTAGGCTTGGAGGACTGATAACCTCGTTCCACTTCCTGCCCTTGCTCTCTGTTTCCAAAGTCTGGGTGAAATGTGACCCACCTGCGTCCTAATCCTGCTGCCGCGCACCCCCAGCCTGTGGCTGTGTCTTCTCCACTATGACTCCTTTTCCCTGGAACTGCACACAGGAATAAACCCTTCCTCCCCAGTTTGCCTTTTGTCAAGGTATTTGATCATAGCCACAGAAATGACTATTTAACCTGGAAAACTTTCCTCTCATAGGTTTCTCCTCCCACCATCTCGGCCGAGATGTTCCCCTTCGCTGTGACGTTTATTCTTCTGCCCTCTACGCAAGTCCTTTCTTACTGTGCTGCTGCAACACTTGAGGACACTTGTGTGGACACACTGTCCCACTCTCTGCTTTCTCTGTCCCCTTACTGTTTGTATCAACACCTTGAACATTTTGTTGGGTTTCTGTCTGCCTTTCCTCAGAGAACTATCACCTCGAAGGACAGGGATTCAGAACAATCCCTCAGTTCCCAACATCCTTCACAGCCTCTGAAATCGCCACATGTTACGTATGTGTGAGCAAATAAATCCATTGGATTTTACAGAATTGACATCATTGAATAATTTAATTGTTGTTGTCCTGGTCCAAGTGGCCCAGGGGTCACCTTACACTCTTTGTACCACAAAGAAGGAAATGTTCCTCATATTCTACTTGGCCCTCAGTAAACACTATTTACACACTGTGTGAACACAGCCTTTTCCTTTTAAACTTTGGGAATGCACCTGAACAAATTTGTTTGTGGTCGTCGGCTATAATGTAAATGTTAGCTACCTTGTGACGTTGCAGCTGACAGAAAGCAAGATGTAGAAGACGAAATAGAAGCCTTCCCCTATTCATCTTACAAATTGCACATTCCAGTTGATAGAGGAAGAGTGGAGGCGTAGAGGGGTGTTTTTGCTTTTTATTTAAAGCCATAAAAGCAGCCATAAGAAAAAATCTAAAAGCAAGAACAGAAATACCCGACAATATGAGAATGTCAGAAGGAGGCAGAGGAGGAGAGAAGCTGGAGGAACTTTCCAACTGGAAAGCACATCACTTGAAAAATGAGCGAGGCTGCTATAGCAAGGTGTCTGAGAACACCAAGGACTTGAATAGGAAAACCACTGATTCCCGTCTCGGAGGGAGGACAGACAAGTAGGGCAGGGTAGTAGACAACTGTCCTTTCCCTAGACACTCCAGGAAGCAGGATCCAGCCCCTTCCAGGCCCTACCATTCACTTCAGTACTGCCTTCCTCTGCTGGGATGAAACAAGCTCCCCTCTCAGCTCCTGTGAGGGAAAGAGGGAAGAAAGGACAACAGGTTCCTCTCCTGAATACCACCCAGAAACTTCACTTTCCCCTTAACACCTCATTGGTGACACATCACTACAGTAGGGCTACCTTGGGCTGTGTGCTCTTGTCTCTGAGGGGAGGGAGGACGGCTGATGGGTAATTATCAGACTTTAACACAGTGCACAGTGTATGTCATACATGTTACAAGCCAAAAGAAAATATGAAACTATAGTGATATTTACATTGCTTGATCGCAGTGGCTCAAACAGTAGTTGGTCTCGTTCATGCTGTGTCCAGCTTGGGGCTTTATAAGCGCTGTCCTGGTGAGGACTAGCTGGCAGAACTGGATGTCTTAGAAATCACTGATGAAGGTTGAACTATGCCCGTGTTGGCTATTCGTTGAAGGCCTAACACCAACACTCACTCTCTGGCCTTATTTGGAAATAGAGTTGTTGCCACTGTACTTGGTAAAACTAGGATCTACTGGATTTAGGTTCTATGTCTTTATGAATAGGAAGGAAGACACAGACACAGGAGGAGGCAGATACAGGCACATCAGAAGGACGGTGTATTAGAACAGAGATGGGGACGTGAGGCAGGAGATGTTGCTGACACAAGAGTAGATAAGAGTCCAGAGAGCTAAGTGACCCCAGAGAAGGTATAGCTTCAACCCCACCTCTACGAAATGAGATAGTATCTGCCTAGTTGGCCAGATGTTGGGGACAGAGAAAAGTCTCATTATCTACTAGTATAGTGTATATGCATTGCCATAACCACACAGGTATGTGTGTATATGTCTTTAGAGAGCATGCAGTAGCCTGAATCATAAAGCAATGTCATATTGACTTGTTTTCCTGATAAATAACTAAATCCAGGAGGTACCAAATGCATGCAGAGTCTAAGAAGATGCTCCTTACAGATCTCAGTGTTGGTTGAAAAAATTCCTTTGTGGACTGTTCTCGGAATCGCAGGAAAGGAACAATGTACTTACAGCTTTAGGGTCTTCACACAGATTATTTAGCCTGACATCTTAGTCTGAAATTGATGGTTGCATAGGATCATTATTACCTACCATTGCTTTGGAGAAAGAAGGAGCCTAGAGGCACGTGACAGCAGGTTTCCTGTTTGGAAACTCAGGAAGGAATGTCCACTGAATGACTGATGGGACCTGATATGTTCAAAAGGAAGGTGGTTGAGAGGAGAAAGAGTCCCCCATCAACACCACGTGGTGATAAAACACAGCATCTCCTCAAATTACAAAATCATGTCAGCTGAGAATCTTTTTGGACCATATCTTCCCTGGTAGAATGCTTCACAAGTATCGACAAAGTGCTGGCTTTGATGACCAGCACTACATAAAACACTGGGCATGGTAGCCTGCCCCTCTACTCCCAGCATTTGGAAAGTAGATCCAAGAGGATCAGAGGTTCATGGTCATCACCGGTGACATAGAAAGTCTGACACAAGCTGAGGCAACGTGGAGCCATCTCTCAAGAACAAAAACAAATCAACAAGGAAAATCCCTGCCGACATGGATCTCTGCTCTCAGATCTGTTCTTGTTTTAGAGGGAACTTTGGAGGTCAGCATCATCTGTGATGAAGGCAATGCTTGCTTTAAGAATGAGGAAGGCTGTTAGCAAAGCTTAGAACACTGGCTCTGTCTCCATGTGGTTGTGTTCCTGTTTGCTGTGTAACTTATTGGCAAATTTGACACTTAGCTCTGCCACAGGGCATACTGGGACTCTTAGGACTCTTGGTTTGGGATATCTTCTTTAAGAAAAAGTGTCGCTCAATGTTGACCGTCTATCTATGGTGTATTACTTTGTGTTGTTGATCAATGCCCCCAATACATATAACTTAAGGGGTTTATTTTTAGCTCATGACCTCAGTCCTAAGTCCCTCATCATGGAACATGGCTTTCTCGTGGCCAACAGGAAGCAGACAAGAGTGACACTAGCACTGTACTGCTTTTCTCCTTCCCCTCTACTTTGTTTCACCTGGATCTCAGCTCATGAATGGGACCCCACATTCAAGATGAGTCTTGCCTCCGTGGTCCATCCTCTCTAAAACATTCTCATAGGCACCTGAGGTGCCTTACCAGTCTCCTCCTCGGTGATAACAGTCATGTTGACAGTGATGATCACCCATCCCATAGGTAAAGATGCTGCTCCCAACATCTTGTAGAGGGCCATGCAAATGAGGGACCCCGGACCTCAAGCCTCATTACCTCATTACCTGGAGCCTCAAGCCTCCAGCTCTTGCCAGGTTGGGAGTCCCTCATCATATCTACTTAACCACGTGGCCCCTGACTCCTACCTAGGAAGTCCTACGACCTTCTAAATAATGTATCCTATGCAGAACTTACGTAACCTATTCAATAGATATCATGGAACCTCTACCATGGGCTCATAGCACTAGGCTGACTCCCAAGGAGATTCAGAAATGAAAACATGACAGTGTAATGTCCTGTCTCTAACCAGGCCTCACGAGCCTTTTCAAATGCGCTGGTGCCTAAGCACAAGCCTGAAGGATGAGGAGGGCTGGTCTGAGTGAAGTGCTTAAAAAGATGCCAGACCCTGGGGAAAAATAACCAGGAAAATAGACAGTAATGGCATAAGAGTGCCAAGGACAAGAATGATGGGAGCCATGAAGAGAGCAGGAATCAACAGAAACACACGTGTACACAGGCATGTATACATGCAGGTACACATACATACACATGCCTTACATATGCATGTGCTTCACGTATGTACACACACCTCACATGCATATACACATGCTCACATGCTCACACATATGACTGGCACTCTGCTGCTTTTCTCTTTCCCTCGTGTGTGTGTGTGTGTGTGTGTGTGTGTGTGTATACATATGTTCGCATGCACACACAAATATACATGCTCATACACATTCAGTGCAGTAGGTGTGGAACCGAGGAAGACATGAGAGGACACATGTGACCTCCTACTTTTATCAAACTATCCTCTTGCCTACAAAACACCCACCACCTGCTCCACGATTTCTCTCAGCTGAGGTCAGGAAGGAGGGAGGTGGGTCTGTAGGCTGCTGGGAAAACGGGAGACAATGAGAACAGGGAGTAGCCTGGTTTGAGCTGAATGAGAGCCCTCCAGCCGAGTCACTTCTAGGAAGCACTGAGGAAATGGGTACAAGTCAGAAGACTCCTTTCCTTCCATAACCCTGCTAATCCTTCTTCTTACCCCTTCTAATGTTTATAAAAATAGTCCGGCTCTCTTGCTGCAGCAGTTCAAGTGGGAGTCCAGGCAGAGACAAAAACCAGACAGGCCAGAACATGGAGGAATCTCCCAATTCTGATAAGGCCAAACTGAAGACAACGGAGATCCAAGAGAATATCCTGCCTCCCAAAGACACGGCTAAGCAGGAAAAGTAGGGTGAAATTCCCCCACAACCTAGACTAGGACACCCATCCCCATGGCTCCAAGCTATACACCTGCAAGGAGGACCCTAGGCACAAGCTGCACTGGGAACCCGGGCATTCTACACCGATGCCACTGGCCTGTAGGTCTCTGAAGGGAGACCTTCAATCAGACTGCCGAGTTTGTTTGGTTTGCCCTGGGATATTGAGAAATTATTTATATGACTGATGAAAACAGAACACATCTCAGAGCAATATAGAGAAATAAATAAATGAGTGAATAAATAAATAAGTTCCGGAAATATATTTTTTGAATCTAAGTGCTTGAGGGCATTGTGGAGGCTAATAACATAGAAGGCTGTGTGCTTCAGATTTTGCTAACAGGGTTGATTTCATGTTAAGTGTTTCTGTCACAGAAACAAATATGGAAGGTACAGAAAATTCTGGGATGTGCCTGGGTCTTACCTGTATTGGTGATGATGTCAAATATATACATATTTGTACATAGTTATATCCCAATAGAATCAATTAATTAACTAATCTGTGTCCTGAAGTGGTCCATTAAGTTACTGGACAGGCCCACCCACCATCTTCTTACAATTAGACATATCCATAGAAAAGAGAGTGCAGAAGTCTGCCAGGGTACATGCAAGCGTGTGCATGTGCAAACACCTGTGAGTTCATTTTTGAACACCTGTGAGTACATGTGTAAATACCTGTGTGTGCATGTGTGAACACCTGTGAGTGCTAGCATTGGATTGAGTTTGTATAAAAGACTATTTATCTGCATCCAGGATACTCATTTTCACATACTATTCTATAAATACTACACAAATTACAGAAATGAAGAACAGAATTAGCTCCATTGATCAGCCTGAGAATTGCTAGTCAAAGGATCTGAAAAGAGGATCCCCACCTAGTACCACTGTCTGATTCTAGGACTGAGCTATGGAGATCACTACCCACTTGACATCAAGGTGTACACTGCACTTGGACTCAATAAAGGAAATTTGAAGAATTATGCAGATGGGTCTCAGTGGGTGGTCAGGTTTAGGACAACATGTTACTGCTTCTTTCTGCCTTTATTACCTATAAAGGAACATTTCAAATGGTCAACCACTCAGATTTATGTGGGCTCTAGGGGTGAACTTCCAGAACTGGGACCAGAGTCTCTCATATAGTTCTCATTATTGTTAATAAAAATTGTATGTTCCCCTTCCACTGGGAACCCTTTGTTGAGAATAAACTATATGTGTGCAAGTCTGTGAGCATATATGTGAGTATGTGTATGCTCACACATTCATGCATGCACACAGGTGTTCATACCCTAAATGTCTCTAACCAGCAGTACTTGGCAGTGGTCCCGTAGGCGGTGAAACATTGAATATAAGCAGAAGTCTATTTCTCAGACAATCTTTCCCTTGCCTTTTCCCTGATGACATATTTTTAGATCAGTCCTGTAAAGTTGGAAAATTCTGAATCCCAAGGCCCAACCGGACCCAACCCATGGCCCAAGGAATACGTTATAATTATGTGTAACACCTGACATACAGAGGGAGCCTGCAATGATCAGACTTGCCGTGTGGGAGTCAATCTGACCGGCACACACATGCACTTATATGTACATGCAAACCTAGACAAATATATGCAAACGTCAACAGGAACATGCATGTCACATACACAAGTAAATAATAAACCCTACAGAATCTGTGCCTTAAAAACCACAGCTCCTCTCGCCTATACATTACGAGGAGCAGAGCACCTCAGCAGGCTCCCTTCCCAAGGCTTAGGATCCCTGACCTTGGGTTTACAGGAGCTTAAGGATACAGCAACTACACTGGGAGAGGGACAGCAGAAGGCTGCAAATACTCAGAGGACCAGCAAGGGGTGTGCTGACCCTTGTGTAGTGTCTGTTCACCCACATAGTAGTGGACTGTCCAAAGCTTAGGCATTGAACCTGCAGCCCTCAAAGCAATTCCATAAAATAAAACAAACCCTCTTACCACTCAACCGTCTCTTGGATATGGCACATGTGTACATCGAAAGAGGAACGGTGATCTGGGCAAAAAGAAAAATGTAACGAAGGGACTGTGTCACACACAGAAGTCCCAGAGCACAAACAAAAATCACTCATCCCACACTAATGAGCCCCTGAACCTCAGGGTCCTTTGGCTTCAAAATCCACAGCCGTGGGGTTATAAGTGTGTCAACGTACCTGGCTTAATTTAAATTTATTTTCGAATGGACAGATTAAAAAGTATATATTTATAGGGTAGTATATAAGGTTTTATGTACTGAACTACTGAACTCAGGCCAAACCTATTTATCTCTTCAAGTGGTTTTTTTTTTTTAATGGTTAAACCTTTCAAATCTTCTCTTTTACCTTCATGAAGTATGTACAGTACCTTGCTGTTCTCCACAGCAATCACCCTATTGTACAGTAGGACTCTACAACACCTTACTCCTAACTGTAACTCAGTACCCATCAGTCAGCCCTTTCCCACCCCTTCTCTGTGACACCAACCTTCAGTATCTACCATTCTGCTAGCAACCTCAGTGCAGTGGCATGCTACTTGACTACTGTGCCTGGCTTCTTTCATTTAACATAGTGGTCTCCAGTTCCATCCATGTTGTCACAAATGCCAGGATTCTGTGTGTGTGTGTGTGTGTGTGTGTGTGTGTGTGTGTGTGTGTGTGTGTGTGGGTGAGAGAGAGAGAGAGAGAGAGAGAGAGAGAGAGAGAGAGAGAGAGAGAGTCTAGCATCTGCATCCGTGTCATATGTGTACCACCATCTTTGTCCATCCATCTACTGATGGACAGTTCAGCTGTTTCCTTCCACTCTCGGCCATGGTGAACTGTGTTGTAATGAAGCTGACAAGGAAGGTGCTTTTCTCGGGATTCAGATGATCTCGGAGTTTCCAGAGTTGGGGGTGTGCACCGTTTGATATACTCCACGGAACGATCTGGGTCCCTCGTGTGGGACCCATTCAGGAGTTGTCCCAGAGCTTTTACTTTGAATGCAGACGGCAGTCTTCTTTCATTTGAGCATTTTGGGGATTCCATTTCATTAGCTGTCACAACATCCTTCTCAGGCTGCCGTCTACCCTGGTGACTGGGGAGGGGAAAGGTGAGGCGCATGGATTATTAGATTTCAGGAAGGTAAGGGGACTCTGCCTCTTACATAGCAATGAGTTTTCAGAGACAAGCATAAAATTTCAATTTTCTACGTTTTAAACTGTCTCAACTACTATTTTACAATATTGAACTGTTAAACCTGAATGGAAATAGATAAATGGTTTTCTTTAAAACTATTGAATAATAAATTATAGTTAAGCTGGAAAAAAATACTCTTGAAGTTGAATTTCAGGAGCTAAGAGATGTCAATAAGTCCAGGGTAGGGGAATGTTTACTCATTTTAAAAATCAAGTCTAGTCAAAATTGGAACGTTCTCATTTTTTTTTATTCCAAATTTTCCTCAGAGATCATGGAGACAGATACATTGACCGATGGACTTGGATAAAGCTTCGTGTAATTCCCAGAAGATATTGGCACTGATTCCAACCCCATGCAATGAGGAAAGGTCACTCTCTTTACTGTGTAGGTATAAGACCAGTAGGAGGCTGTGTGTTGTCTAGAAGAAAATAACCTTTGCCATCCATCATATAGAAATTAACTCAAGGTGAGCCACACACATAGACATGAGAGTCAAAACTATAGAACATGAGAGTTAAAACTATAGAACTCTTAGAAGAAAACATGCAGAGGGTGTTTGCAGACAGTGGGGCTGGCAGTGGATCTTAGGGAGAAGACATGAGCAAGCATTTCCTGGGAGAAAATATAGTAATGATCAGCGATGCGTGAGAACGTGGCCAATGTCACCAGTCCCTGGGGAAGGCCAAGCGCAGCCACCATGAGGTGTGCTTCCTACCCACTCGTATAGCTATGAACAAAGGCAACAAACCATTAAAAGGTGTTCATGGAAATGGGGACAAGTTGGAATCCCTGTGGATTACTGACGAGGCGTAGACGCTATAGGGTAATATTAATTATATTGGTAGATTGTCACATGCTGTTTGAGCTCACTAAATAACGGACTCCAGATGTGAGGTGGTTACCTCATTGCAGACCCTAGGGATCCTCTAAGACCTCCTATGTGGAGATGGGCTACCCCCAAAGCCTGACAGTGAGGAAGGAGAGCAGCAAGCAGCAACATTCAGAGCAGCTAGATGGTAAACTATGCCTGCGGTGGGAAAGCAAAACTGGAAGCCCAGCCAAGATGAGCTCAGCATGGGGAGGAAGCCTCTTCAGGGCTCCAGCTGGCAGCTTTGTGGGTCTTCCCCAGTTCTGTCTGCTGGATGTCGGACTCTCCAGCAGGAGCACAGTCGACTGCCTTCACAGGCCTTCCTCAGCCAGTTCTGTGTGTCAACTCGACACAAGCTGGAGTTATCACAGAGGAAGGAGCCTCCCTTGAGGAAATTCCTCCATGAGATCCAGCTGTAAGACATTTTCTCAATTAGTGATCAAGGTGGGAGGGGCCAGCCTAGTGGGTGGTGCCATCCCTGGGCTTGTGGTCCTAAGTTCTATAAGAAAGCAGGCTGACCAAGCGAGGAGAAGCAAGCCAGTAAGCAGCACCCCTCCATGGTCTCTCCATCAGCTCCTGCCTCCAGGTTCCTGCCCCTATGTGAGTTCCAGTCCTGACTTCCTTTGGTGATGAACAGTGATGTGGAAGTGTAAGCTGAATAAACCCTTTCCTCCCCAACTTGCTTCTTGGTCATGTTTTGTGCAGGAATAGAAACCCTGACTAAGACAGAAGATCGTGTGTGGATGTCAGATATTGAAACAAGAAGCTGTAACATTGAAGTTGCCTTGGAGACCCCAAGATGTTTGAGATGCCAGAGCCATGGGCTATCTGCTGAGGAAAGCTGCTAACAGGGAGTGGGACCAGCCCAGGAGAAAGGAGTTTGTTGCAGTCAACAAAGATGAAACAGGAGTTGGAGATCTGAAGACCGCTTTGACCTCAGACATGGAGATGCAGAGTTGGGAGTTTACCCAACTGGTTTCCTGTCTTGCTTTGGGGATTACAGTTAAGCGATTGGATGAATCCCAGAAGAGACTTTGAACTTTGGACTTTTAACATTGTTGAGACTGATATAGACTATGGGGACCAGTGAAGTTGGACTAAATGTAGTTTGCATTATGCTATACTTAGGTATGACTCCCATAGACTCATGTGTTTGAACAAGCCTATGGGGGCCAGGAATTGGAATGTGATGATTTATATATGCTCGGCCCAGGGAGAGGTACAATTAGAAGGTGTGGCTCTCTTAGAGTAGGTGTGTCACTGTGGGCGTGGGCTTTAAGACCATCATCCTAGCTGCCTTGAAGCCAGTGTTCTGCTAGCAGCCTTCAGATGAAGATGTAGAACTCTCAGCTCCTCCTGCACCGTGCCTGCCTGGTTGCTGCCATGCTCCCGCCTTGATGATAACAGACTGAACCTCTGATCCTGTAAGCCAGCCCCATTAAATGTTGTCCTTATAAGACTTGCCTTGGTCACGGTGTCTGTTCACATCAGTAAAACCCTAACTAAGACAGTTTCTGCTGGACTTTTTGCAGATATATTTTATATCTATGAATGTTTTTCCTACATGCATGTCTATACATCATATTCATACTTTATGCCCTAGGAAACTGAAAGAGAGGTCTGACTCCCTGGAACTGGAGTTACAAATGGTTGTAAGTCGCAATGTTGGGGTGAGGAACCAAACCCAGGTTCTCTGCAAGAGTGACAAGTAAATGCTCCTAACTACTGAGCCATCTATCCAGCCCCAATTCTTGCTGTCTGTCTGTCTGACTGATTGACTATGTATTCTTTTTCTTTGGCTTGCTATATACTTAAGGAACTTTCTCACTCACGCAAAACCAAAAGTGTATCCATCACAGATTATCCTCAGGACTGCACAGAACATATAGCCATGATGGAAAATGCTTCCTTGGCTCCTCAAAATCCCACTCTCAGTTTATATCTGAAGAAACTAGAACTCAGAACAACTCAAATAGTCACATGTACACCAGTGTTCATAAACACTTTAGCCATGCTGTCCAAAATATAGGAACAATTCACATCTGCACCGAATGAATAAACACAACACCATGTGCTTGTTAACACACACACACACACACACACACACACACACACACACACCTTATATTTAATATTCCTTAATCAGCTCAATGACTGGGCCACTCCCAAACATCCACATGGCTAACACCTCTCCTCTGACATTCCTGAGTTATTACTAAAATCTATATTCCATCGTTGTTTCCCTAGACCTAGTGGGGATTGACTGGAGCCTCTCTTCCCAGGCTCTCACATGATTGCTATGCTCTCTCTTCTGTTCCCCTCAGGCCTGGTCTTTCTCCTTTGCCAGCATGGTGACTCTCAATCCCCCTTCCCTTTTAGGTTGGTCCCCTTGCCCATGAATCCTAAAGTCCCACCTCTGTCTCTCTGTCCAGCCATTGGCCACCCCTCCCTGCTCCCCGTGTCTTTCACTTGGGTATCCAGAACATTGGGGCGGGTAGCAAGGAACTGGTGCCATGGCTGCTGGGGCATTTTGAGCAGCGTTAACCGCCTACTGCAACACATCGGATTTGAAATATTTGTATATAAAGATGGTTCTGAAGAGCAGAGAGAAAAAAGTTAACGTGGGGAGGCTGAGCTTGAGAAGAAGAAAGACTCCTCTTGTCCCGAGGACATCCTCTCCCTTTGTCTTGCATCCCTCATCAACAGGTAGGAGACATCTTCCCCCATGACAGAGCACCAACAGTGCCCTATATCCCTGAGAGCAGCTGAGCAGAGCCTGTCTGGGGAGTGAGAAACTGGCAGACTCTGGGGAGGAACTCCAGCTGCTCTCGCTAGCAGAGCATCCCTGAGGCCCTGCCAGATTCCTGATGGGTTCCCTCTCCAGCCAGCCTCCCCATGGATTCCAAACCCACCATGAATCTTTCTGGAATGGGCATAGACTTCGGATACCAGACTTTCTGCACCCAGCTCCCTGAGCGAATTGTGTCTTTCCTTCCGAGCGCCCATGCTAGATCAGCATCACCCTGATGCTGCAGTCGTTCGTAACTGTGGGACCGTGTGTTCTCATTCAGAAGCAGGAATTCCTACGAGGGAAAAGTTAAAGGAAGGAGAAGCCCTTTCTAACGGACTCTGCAGCCAGACTCAGAACCAAAGCAACAACCGGAGCATGGCAGTCCATCCAGTTCCCACACAGATGGCGCGGAGTGCCTCGTCCTGGGAGAGAAGAGAACTTGATCTCATCCCAACAGGGCCCCGGGAGTCCCTGCAAGTGGGGCAGGTGCCCCCGTGCCCTGGGCTTTCTCTGCCCTCCATCTTCCTGTGTATCTTTAGCATCTTCCACGTAGCAACTTCATGGCTACATTGTCCTTCTACTGGCGTACCTAGGCGGTTGGAGGAGGAGGAGGAGGAGGAGGAGGAGGAGGAGGAGGAGGGGGGGGGGGGGGGGGGGGGGGGGGGGGAGGATGGGCTTGCAGGGTCGCTCTGCCATGGGCATCCAGTTAGGCACCACTGTGAGGACCTTCCCCCAGATGCTCCGTTCGCTTGTACCCGATTATGCCTCCATCTGGAAGCAAAGCTCCTCTCCGTCTCCTCCTCCCGCCCTTTCCCTCCTTCCTGAGCATAGTCCCTTCCCGTGTCTTTGTCATCAGCTGCTCCAGGCACCCCACTGTCCGCTTATTTCACAAGCGTGTCGCTCTCCAACAGTCGCCTCTTTCAACAGCAAAACCTAATGGAAACAAATTCAGTCCAAGGGTCAATTATGGGCTTATTTTCATATTTATGGACTGAATACTTTCCCCTAAAAGACGCTAATGACAGCCTAAGGGACAAACTAATCAAAACACCAGCCAAGAGCAGAGGAAAGGAAAGCCTGAAACGCTCCCGCAGCCCGCCTCGCACGCGCCTGCCTCCTACCCCGGTCCCATTTCAACCTCCCCCCCTCAAATGAACACTTTTAAAATATCTTGACAAAAATCGGCGTCTTCACAAAAGAAGGCTTCCTCCACTGGCAGAAATAATATCATCGAACAAATAACTCCTCCTGCTTGGGGCCTCTATATCCGGCAGCAGTCAGATCCTGGTGAGGGTCACCCTTGGATGTGACATTTCATATGCGAGACAATCTCTCACCCTGCTCGACGACACACATGGTACCAGGAGAACCCTGGATGATGAGCGCTGACTTAGCCACCCTGGCATCCCTTCCCCACCCCCACCACCACCACAGTTGAGGATCACCACATGCATAGTGGAGACCGGCACCACTGACTTACCGTGTCATCTGGATGGTTTTCATCCAAGCGTTCGCTGGATTCCTGGATTGCTAACGATTCAGCAATCTCTCGCTTGTTCAGCTGGAGTACAGTTATATTATAATTATAAGTGTTTGGCCAACCAACAGTTACCAACATGAAGAGGTATCTGTAAATTGTAAGATCTAGAGTCTGGAAATACTTCACAGTGGATGTTTAGTTGCACCTTATTTACCTGTGTGTGTGTGTGTGTGTGTGTGTGTGTGTGTGTGTGTGTGTATGTGTGTGTGTGGTGTGTATGTGTGTGTGCGTGTGTATGCATGTGTATGTGTGTGTCTGTATGTGTATGCATGTGTATGTGTGTGTATGTGTGTGTATGTATGTGTGTGTGGTGTATGTGTGTGTATGTGTATGTGTGTGTGTGGTGTGTGTGTGCATGTGTGTGTATGCATTGTGTGATCACACGCACATGTATGTGTTTGTGTGCATGGGCATTCTTGTATGCAAGAGCATGTGTGTATGCACATATGTGTGAAGGCAGGAGGTCACCCTCGGGTGTCATTCCTCATATGCCATCCTCCTTATGTTTTTGAGGCAGGGTCTTTCACTGAGATCATATGCTTCGGAGGCATAGGGACATCTGCCAAGCCTGTGAGTAAAGAGACCCTACAGAACCGGAGATCCATAAAGGCTATTGGTTGCCACTCTGCGTGCGGTGGCTGGGTGCGCCTTAGTGCAAAGCAAGTGGCATAGAAGAGCAGCAGAAAGAAGAGTCTTCTCTGCTGTGAGGAAGTGATGTGAGGTCAAAGTTATGGTGCTGTAGACTGTGGTGCTGTTATCACGGGAAGTGGCTCTCTCAGCATCCATTGCTGGATGTGACAGAAGCGTCGTTTGGAGCGTGGTGTCCCCTCCATGGAGAAAGAACATTGAAGGTTGTTTTGTAATGAACTAAATCTATATTCATGCTAATTAAAGAATAAAAACTAAATGAGAAGTTTTTCATGAGCAGACCTTGGTGACAGGTTGGTGGACCTCAGGAAAAAAAAATGACAAAAAAACCAAAGTAGATGACAAGCGAAGATTAGAAACGACTCAAGCAGCGAGACACTCACTGCAGACGACTGACAGCGAGGTCAGGGGCTTGGGAGATCACTCAGCAGCAGGAAGCACTTGCCATGCAAGCCTGCTGACCTGAGCTCTGCTCCTCAGAAACCATGAAAACCTAAGTGGATGGAGTGATGTCTGAATCCCTGATTCCCCTGCACCTGGCTGGGAAGGCGGGAGGCAGAGACAGGACAATCTCCAGAAGCCTGGGCTAGGAAGTAGCAATAGACACTGCCTCAAACAAAGGAGAACAGCGAAGACGGGCTTCAGAAGGCTGTCCGCTATCCTCCCAGCCTCAGAAGGCTGTCCGCTATCCTCCCAGCTTCAGAAGGCTGTCCGCTATCCTCCCCCTGCCCTACATGGCAAGCGTGCACCTGCACCTACATACAGGAACAGCACACGCACACACACACACACACACACACACACACACACACACACAAACCTGCACACGCACACATGCACGGACATACACACAAACATGCACATGCATACATGCATGGACACACACAGAGACATACACATACACACATGCATGAACACACAAACCTGCACACACACACATGCACAGACACATACACACAGACACACACACACACATGCATGAACACACAAACCTACACACACACACATGCATGGACATACACACAAACATGCACATGCATACATGTATGGACACACACACAGACATACACATACACACACATGCATGAACACACAAACCTACACACACACACATGCATGGACATACACACAAACATGCACATGCATACATGTATGGACACACACAGACATACACATACACACACATGCATGAACACACAAACCTGCACACGCACACATGCACAGACACACACACGCACAGACATACACATACACACATGCACATGTTGACACACACATGGTGGGGGAACAGAGGGTGAGAGACTTGCACATCAGACACAGGCACAACCAATACATTTCAAAAATTAATAATAAAGAGCAAAAAACAGTAAGGCCAGAGAGGTTAAGACCCTCCAGGAACAGAAGGTGAGTGTCGTCAAGGCATCACAGTGCATTTGCAGAATGGGACCATTGTTTCCCTGGTTCGCCCGTTCGGGTCCCTCTAGATGCACCATGGCAGAAAAGAGTGTGTGGTCTTCCCTGCTGGATGCCAGCTCTCCTACCTACTAGCTTCACCCTCAAAGCCAGGGGAAGCTACAAACTTCCCTGGTCCATAACAACCCAAGGGGGACGAGCCTGAATTCACCTCAAGCCCAGATACAATTAATAAGATTTGGTGAGGCTTTGATGGAAACAGAGCAGAGTCCAGCTCCCCATTTATTTTGGTGGGCTCCCCTTAGAAATCATCAGACCTTAACCCTGCTGGAGTCTACAAAGGCCAGCAAATCCTCCTGACCACCACACCCGCTCAGCCAGCTCACCTGCCCAGGTGCTCACACTGCAATCCTCATCCCTAACTTAAGAGCAGGCAGGGGGGAGTACAGCGGGCTACAAAGTGGTAAGGCTTACCCCACAGTTACCCACTTTCTCCAGCAAGACTCCACCAACCTCCTAAAGGTTCCATAACCTCCCCCAAATAGCACCACCGGCTGTGAACTAAGTGTTCAGACACGAGAGACAGTGGACCACATTTCACATTCACAGTGCACTGGCGTCCAGTGGTGCTAAGCATCGGGCATGCACAGCACCACACTTTTAAACTGGGAACAGTACTTGTGTGGGCAGAGGGAGCTGGCTCGCTCCAGTGATCCGTAAGAAGGAGGGTCATCCTGAGCTGTACCGTTCTTATCAGCAAGCCAAGAATGATTCTGAAAGTGGAGAAAGGCAGACCCCACTGCCACTGGTCTTCCAAATCCACCACAGACAGAGCAAGAGACAAAAAGGCAGGGAGAGCGCTACACGCAGGGAGGCTGGAGCAACCAGTCTGAAGACAGCAGGACCTTTCTCTTCCCAGCGCAGGCTTCAGGTCTCTGGCTCGGAACTGCGTGTGTGTGTGTGTGTGTGTGTGTGTGTGTGTGTGTGTGTGTGTGTGTGTGATGAGACTTGAGAGAAGGTGGGATGGCGGGTGCGAAATGATCTGATAGCACGGAAAATGGTTGTTAGTAGGTGTTGGCACTCGAAAAACAACACATCTCTTTCCTGTGGGTGTCAGCCTGAGCCTTCTCCCGGATACCATGCTCCTGTTTAGAATTAGAGCTGATAGTGAGCACAACACGCACCCTGACACCCGCCCTCTCCTCACACAACACTGAGAATCAGCGAGAGCTCCTGTCGCCCAGGCTCTGCTGGGTTCATCTTCTTGTTTCCTCTTATTCTTGACTGACAAATAATCGTTGTATAGATTTAGGGGTCTAATGTATGCACCACAGAGTGATCAGATGAGGTTTCTTAGCATATCCATTACCTGTCTGTTTACTGTATACAGATGTGTACACATTCATATGTCGCTCATTCGTGTGCACGCACATGTATGTGCATGTGGAGCCATGGTTAAACCACTGATGTTGTTCCCAGTGGGCTGTTCACTTTGGATTTTTGAGGCAGACTGGGATTAGGTTCTCACCAATTAGGCTGGACCTGCTGGCCAGCGAGCCCCATGCATCTATCTTATTCATGCCTCAATCCCCATGGATCTACTGTGGTCCCCTTCCCAGCACTGGGATTGCAAGTGCACACTATCACGAGCAGTTTTATGTGGGCTCTGAGAATCCAACTCAGATCCCCATACTGGCATGACAGGCATTTTGTCAATGGAGCTATCTCCCCAGCCTTCACACAAATGCACACACACGTGCACACACACACACACACACACACACAGAGTACATATACATATATGAAGAAAATGGAATACTACCTGGCTTTTTTCAAGTGGGAAGTTCTGTCACTCATAAAGACACAGATGAAGCCTGAAAGCGTTATGGGAAGCAATGGAAGTGGGGCGCAGGAAAACCATGTGACACCTGCATGTGGACCCTAAAGGAACAAACTCATACAGGTAGATCAGTGGACAACGAAAGAGGGTAGACACGTGATGAGGGAAACACTGCTGTACATTTTTTACTTAATTTTTGCCCTAAATTCTCAGAGCATGGACACATGTGCATACAATTACACACGTGTGCACACATACACACGCACATACACACGCACATGCACACACATGCACACACACGCACATGCACAGGCAAAAAAAATTCTGGATAGTCTTATGATTAATGATTGAACAGCCCAATTTTGTGTGAATAAAGTTTACAAAAAATGAATGACAACTGATGCAGCCCTGGCTTCTCTTCTGGAAGATTCTGTGGGGATTTTCATTGCTCTTGTTGTGTGCTCAAGGGCTGGGAAGAGCAGCATGTCTCTGGAAGATTGTCTATGACATGTTAATATGTTCCCGATCAGCACTCTTGGTGCTGCAGTCATGACTGTCCTGTCTCTCTTTCTAACCCCTCCTTTCTCTTGTCTTCCTACCCTTCATTCTCCACTTCAGGCCTCTCAACCTCCGTTCCTCTCTCAATCAATGAGCATGGAGATGTTGAAATCTTCTCTTGTCCATCTGCCTGTTAGATACACATAAGCGCTTTGGAGCATTTTGGTCCCTTGTCCAGGGATAACTCTCTCTGTTCTTACATTGCTCTCTCTCTCTCTCTCCTATTTTCTTTCTTTCTAAATTGTGCTCAGAGGAAAGGCTGAAAAGCTATTCATGTGTGCCCTTATGAGTGTGTGCATGTGTGCCCTTGTGCATGCGTGCCCATGTGTGTGCATGTGTGCCAACGTGTGTGTATGTGTGCCCTTGTGTGTGTGCATGTGTGCCCATGTGAATACACACATGTGCCCATGTGAATGCACATGTATGCCCATGTGAGTGTGCATGTGTGCCCATGTGTGTACATGCATGTGTGTTCATGTGTGTGTGCATGTGGGGACATATGTGGGGACATATGTGCCTTGTGTGTGCATGTGTGTCCAGGTATATGTGCATGTGTGTCCCTGTATGTGTGTATGTGTATCCATATATGTGTTTATTGTGTATACACATGTGTGCCCATTTGTGTGTATGTCTGCCCATGTGTGGGTGCATATGTGTCCATGTGTGTGTTCATGTGTGTCCATGTGTGTAGCCATGTGTACCCTTGTGTGTGTATATGTGACCATGTGTGTGCATGTATGCCCATGCATGTACACATGTGTGCCCTTGTATGTGTGCATGTGTGTACACATGTGTGTCCTTATATGTGTGCATGTGTGTGCATATGTGTACATCCATGTGCTCATGTGTGTGTGCATGTGTGCCCTTGTCTGCGTGCATATGTGTCCATATATGTTTGCATATATTCCCATGTGTGTACATGTATGCTCATGTGTGTGAGTCTATGTGTATCCATATGGGTGTTCATGTTTGCCCATGTATGTCTCATGTGCATCCATGTGTGTCCATGTATGTGTCCATGTGTGTCCATGTGTGTGTGCATGTGTGTTCAAAGGAGAGGCGGTCGGAGAGAGAGAAATACAGAGCACCAGGAATTATCTATGCATAAAGAAATTAGAGAGAATATTTCCAGAGCAGCCGAAGCCCATCTCCTGAACAATGACGACAGCTCCTCATTTTCGACAACAATAGAGGGCACGTAGGAGTCAGCTCATTAGAATATCTGCGGCTCTTTTCTGTTCTCTCTGCATTAAGCCCCCATAATGTCAGTTGTCACTTATTAATGACAATTAACTAGTAATCAGCAGTGAGACTCTTCGAGGTGGTCTTTCCCTGACAGGTGAAGAAAGAGAACACTGCGTAGTGCCACACGGTGACATGGAGCCTTCAAAGGGAGCACGGCATTTCCATAAATTATTTCAGAAAGAGTTTTCTTTTATACATTCTCTCTAAAGCTTAAAGATCTTTAACCCTAGACAGACCACGCTCCGATTCCCTTTTGCTGGTGCTTTCTTTACCAACTGGCAGCCCAGACCATCTACAACTGTCAGGTCTGGGTCCTCCCAGTGGCTTGGTTTAGTTTTTGTCCATCTGTGGCTTATCAGTTTTGTTCTGTCCACCAAACATGCATCGCCTCGTGGTCACAGGCCCAGCGTCACCTTCTCCAAGCCAATGTCCATGCATTCATTGTCTCGGTCATGTTTACCATGATGTTTACCTGTTGCTTTAAACCAGGTACGCCACTGGATCAGTGGCCTGATTCCAGCTTTGTTCTTTCTCTCTCCTTGGTGACCATTCACGTTTCTTTCCTCCTTCTATTGCAGGTGACAGAATGCCACCATGAACTTTAAAAAATAACAATGGTCATGGTGAACTGTGCCCCACAACTCAGGGCTCTCCAGCCTGTCTGGCTTGTCTACAGTTCTGTTCTCCTAACTCTCACATGCCCTACCATTCTTATACTCTCTGCACTCCTCTCCCAGACTTAATGCATTAAAGACAGAGTAAACATGTTTATCCTGGTGCAGTAAGAGCTGCCCTTAAAGGCCACACTATCTAGGGTGCTCTGGATTAGGAAAAACGCTTCTGCATTCTGGTGGTTTGGGGAGGGGGCTGCTGTAGAGAGCAAGTGCTCCATCTAACACTGAAAGCTAGTGTGTCCTTACTACGAGGGCTGACCGTGGATCAGGAGACCCTTGACCCACATGGGGTGTCAGCTGATGGTGTACTTGCTCTCTACCGCACCCTCCCCTTGCCCCCAACCCCAGAATGCAGAAGCATTTTCTTTTCCTAATCCAAAGCACCCTAGATAGTGTGGCCTTTAAGGACAGCTCTTACTGCACCAGGATAAATAGTTTACTTTGTCTTTAATGCATTAAGCTTAGGAGAGGCCAGCTGTGCCCTTGGGGAGAAACATGAAGAAATGAACACCGGGCTCTGCCAGAATTGCGTCAAGCAAGCGTATTGCCAATTTCACACCGAAAAGACTTTTTAAAAAGTCCATGCATCTATTCATGTCAAAACAATGCAGTGAGATCATTCTCCTAGCATGGAAACCATCGGCAAAGGGGGGACTTTGAAACCAGCGTGGAGACCGCCCACTTACCATCCCAGACAGGCTCCAAACTTCTCAAACGCAGCTGCTGAATGCAGCTCAGTAGAACTCGAAACTCTAGGCCTCCAAAACCAGGAAGGTGAGGTTTTAGGGATGCACATTTTAAGGAAATTGAGAGGCAGGTCGCCTGGAAACTCTTTTGTGAAACTATTGCTTTCCTTTGAGCAGGGCAGAGTTGGGAGACTGCACCTGTGCCAGCTTCTTTGTTTTGTCAGGAGGGTATTACAACGCTTCCATGACAACAAATCAGATGTCATTTATTGCCAGGTTCCAACCATCTACCTAGAACTGAAGGGGAATATTCATGTGAGTTTATGATGCCCTTGCCATTCGAATAGCTACTATTTAAAATTATTCTTTAATTATTTTTCACAGCCCTCTGTCATGTGAACACAGTCCTTTCATTCTGACTTCTTCTTGAAATTACTTCAGATTTTAATGCCACCAGTTTCTAATCATTAGTAAAGGAATGGTAGAAAAAAAAAAGAGAGAACAAGTGTTCTACCAACAGGCCAGACACAGCATGAGGGGTAGTCACTCATCCCACCAATCCCCGACACGAGGGCTCACAGTCCTGGTCAGTAAAAGCCCCCTGAGCACATATGTGGACCCTGATGATTCACACGGATGACTTGTGAACTCCATGTCTCTTGTGGAGCAGGCATGGGGAAGAGCCAAGAGGACAATCCACTGCTTTGAAAGTGAAAGCTAGGTCTACATTATGGGCAAGCATTTTACAAATGACATAACAGGGGTTTGTGCACTAGTCTCTCCAGTTAACAAATCGGAACACAACCACAGATTCTGACAACTGCTGCTTTAATATTTAAGATGCAAAGCTTGATGTTAATGATTTATTAAGTGATATAAATTGGGTAGAATACCGTGAAACATATGAAGAAAGCTCTCCCGTAGAGGGCTGCGGAGACAGATAAGCCAGGAAAGTGTCTGCCATGCACGCGTGAGGACCTGAGTTTAGATGCCTTGTACCCACAGAGGTACCCAACTGTTATCCCAGTACTGAGAGGTGGGTACATGTAGGTAGCAGGAGTTCAGCCTGTCCAGACAAACTGATGACCTCCAGGATCAGGAAGGTACCCTGTCTTGAGAAAAGTAAAGAACAGAGGAAGACAGTTGACATTGACCCTACCCTCCACAAGGGTGAGCATACACACACACATGCATGCACCAGTGCACACACAAACACAGAGTATTCACTACGTCACTTTAACCTATCCTGATCATAACAGATTTAAAATTCCCCCTCCCTTGGTTTTGTTGTGCTAGAGTGTAAGTTTTACACTACATATTTTTGGTGTATTTTAAAGAGTAAAGGAAATTATTGGTGTCCGGTCTGTGAAAACCTGAGAAACCACTCTAAAAAAGGAAAAATGAATTAAATTGTATTAAAAGAGAAAATTTACTGATGGAAAAAAAAGAGGTGTTTCCATGTTGGGACTGATTGCTACTTTGTGACAGCCCACTGGGAAATCCAGCCCAGTCGGAGTCACCAGAACATGATTGGCGGTTCTCTTTATTCAGGACAGGGTTTCCTTGTTTATCTATTTAGAAACTGGTGCTCCCAATATTCCTGTCCCCAGTCCAGTGCTATTAATGGACCTTTTGGTCAAACAAGTTTTCAAAGAAAACTGTCCTGGAATGGTGGTTCAATTTTCAATGCTTCTTGTAGGTTGATGTCTATGATGCAGGCGAGGGCTGGCACAAGTTAGGTCAAGGCCATTGGACAGTAAAAAAAAATAAGGTGGGGACAAAGCTTTTGTAAGGCGGGAGAGAAGGGGAAGGAGGGGGAGAATCAAGATGGAGGCGGGGAAGTCCAACCCAGATCCGGTGGTCTTGAATGGCAGATTTTACCGGGTGGCTGGAACCAGAGAGTTTGTGGCTAGTAGAGAGCCCCCAGGAGAGATACTAACCAGAGATAAATTATGGTTATCTCCATACGGCCCCACGGGTTCCAGAACTAACTCTAGGGACCAGCACGGCAAGGTGCCATGCTCGAATGGCCCGAGGACCGCCTGGGTCAGAGAATACTTGGGGGCAGCTTGGAGCCACGAAGATATAAGTGCCCTCAGTGCCATGTGCCCCACAGGTGCTGGCACTAAGGCGGGATAAAAGGTTTAGATATTTTTTAATACTTACCGCAACAGCTTCATGCTTTAATACATTCCAAATCCACCTTCAAGAGGACGTGCATCTTCCTAGCCAGAAGCCTCCTATTTTTTAAAGCTTCTATTTAAATGTGGAGGAAGCCATGTAACAAGATGTGGTCAGATGTGTGGAATCACTTCTTCTAACCTTTACTCCAAGTAAAGGTCCCGAGGCCCATCATCCTCTGCGGCAGTTAGTCATGCCGGGATGGCTGAGGAGATGTTTCCAGGTCAATCCCAAGTCGGTCATGTGACTGACTCCGGATTGGCCCTGAAACTTCCTGCTCTTTATGGGAAAGCACCCACCTGTGAGTGCTTATGAGCCTCCCGAATACCAGCCTCCCGTGTCGTGCTCACCTTGCAGCGAGCTCCTGGATCTGGTCATGAAACACCTGACCACAGAAGGTAGGTAGGTCCTCAGCAGTGCCCTGAACTTCAACTCTGGAAGCAATTCAGCTATGGGAAACAATGGCTAACAAGTTTTTGCAGGAAGACCCATGCCTGCTAATGATCATAAAGGAACTGAACTTGGTGGAGCCAACCCTAAGCGGTCTGTCTCAGTTTGCCACTTGATTCTGAATTTATTATTATTATTATTATTATTATTATTATTATTATTATTGCTAATATTAAAGGTCCATCACATGTAAATCATAGGATCTCAACTTGGCTTCCTGGGAGCATTTTGGGCTATTTGGAAGTGGTCCAGAAATACACTCGTGATTGATTTTGGGTTGCTCAGAGTGGGTTGTTGGTGTTTTAGTACTAGGGACTGAACCCAGGGTCTGACATATGCTAGTCAGATACTTTCAGTGAACCAAAATCCAAGCCCACCTTTTACTTTTTATTTTTAGACAGCATTTTACTAAGTTGCCCTTGAACACACTCTTTAGCTCTCAAAGTCTTAACATCGTGACCTTGCCTCACTTGCAGCTGGGATTACAAACCTACACCACCAAGGTCAGTTTAGGGGAGTTTTTGTTGGCTCTGTTTTTAATGATTGTTACTTTGGCTATTCTGTGTTTTGTTTGATTGATTGTTTTGTTTGAGACAGAGTATCTTCTTGTCCAGGCTACCTGCCTCACTGTAATGGAGGAAGACCTTAAACTCCGGATCCCCCAGCCTGCGCGTTCTGCATGCTAGGGTTGGAGGCCTGTACCAGACACCCAGCTTATACAGGGCTGGCGTTGGAACCCAGGGCTTGAGGAAGCTAGATGAGCACTGTGCCCACAAATGAGATACTTTGAACTAGAAATGGGTGCCAGAGATTAAGGCAGTTGCCCACAAGCTAGCCCTCATTCCAGGTGAGCCAGGTAACTTGGGGGTGCTTTTTCTCCTCATTATTGGGGAGCTAATTGGCGAATTTAAGTGAAGTTATAATCCACCTGAGAGCATGCCTGCAGCCACCTGCAGTTATGCATTCCCTTTAAATAGCTTCAATAAGCAGTAAATACTGCAAGTTCCCTCAATTAAAATTTTGTTAGACAATTAATGAAATACTCAAAATATTTTTTAAACGCCCCCCCCCTATGTAGAAAGCAGAGTGAAGCAGGACAGACTGTCTTAGGGGCAGCTCCCAGGAACTTGCCTGTAGGTGATCTGACTATGTTTCCCTGCACTGTAAGGGAAACCTCAAATCCAAGTATTGGGTTTAAAGGTGGTGACCAGAACTATTTACAAAAATATTAAGAGGAATAGTGAAAATCTAAAAATGAACCTAGGGGTTGCTTCTAAAATTTTTCACAATTAGGGATTTGCTTGTGTTACAGCATATCCCAATAGGATGTCAAGTAATCAGTATTTAAAAGAATCAGGAAGATAAAAACAATCTGTGAACTGGTGAGGTAGAAAAACAAGGAATTATGTTCAGCGTGACCTGTACTTTGTGCAAACATATTGGGGGGGATGATGTCAGCACTGAAATGTTAGCAGTGATTGTCTCTAAACTGCCAACAGTGGTTTTGATTCCTTTCGTGTTTTTATTGTTCTCACGTCCCTGAGGTGAGCCCTCACTTCAGTCACTGTCATTGAAGTCAAGTGAAAGCACAAGTTCTCTTAGTTTCTTTTTTGAACTCTCCCATGCCTCTTAAGTGTTTAATTCGATGATTAGATTCAATAGAATCTGCTGTCTTCTTAGAAATTTTAATAAATAACAAACAAAAGGACCTCGGTAAAAATACCCAAACCATTATTTATGTGTGCTGGATTCTTGGACCTGGCTAAGATATGCATTTGTCCTATAATGATGGGATAACGATGGCTCACTTTTAAAAAACAAGTTGAGACAGGGTCTTAGCATGTAGCTTCATAGCCTGGAATTTGCTATGTAGACCAGGCTGACTCAGAGGTCTACCTACTTTCGCCTCCTCGGTGCTGGATTCCAGATGTGTACCACAGCATTTTAAAGATTATCAGTAACAAATGAAAAGCCACAAACTCTGCGTGTATGTGTGTGTGTGTGTGTGTGTGCGTGTGTGTGTGTGTGTGTGTGTGTGTGTGTGTCTGTGCCGTGCTCATGTATATGTGAACATAAGTATATAAGTAAAAGTGTCATCCTTAGAAATCCCAACCTTCAGGCTTGGGGATTTAGCTCAGTGGTAGAGCGCTTGCTTAGCAAGCAAAATGCCCTGGGTTCAGTCCTCACCTCAAAAAAAAAAAAAAAAAAAAAAAAATCCCAACCTTCTCCTTTAGGTGTAGCCTCGCATTGGCCTGGAACTCATAGATTAGATGAGGCTGACTGGACAGTGAGCCCCCGGAATCCTTCTATGTCCACCCTCCCCCTCGTGGCTGGTCTTACACAGGTGTGGCCGCACATCTGGTATTTTTACATGGGTTCTGGAGATGAGCTACTCTGGCCCTTTTGCTGTTTCAACAAGCACTTTAACCCATCTATCTCCTAGCCATAAGAGACCTACATCTTGAAGTGTTTAAACATGCCTTTTTCTGCACACTGCCTAAATGTTAGTTTCTCCTATGTAAACTATTGTCTGTCATTTCCCAGGCTGGATCCCACTTCAAATACTGGCTAAGCAGCAGCAACTCACATTCGGAGAAACAGCCCAAGCTTTTAACATCCCGCATCCAAAGGAGGGAAGTGTTTAATTGGTTATTAAACTTCACGGTTAAACTGCAGATTAAATGCAAACCACAATTATTTTTGAATATGCACAACCACCAGCCTGGCCTAGCAAGAACTCTGGACTGGGTGAGCAGCTGCCCGCCATCTTCCTGCTTCCTCCCACATCCTAAGGGTATTGGTAACCGGCTCTTCCAACTGCTCAGGGCCCATTCATTGCTCAGTACTAAGTGGGACAGACAGGGTCTCATGGTGCACAGAAGTATGTGTTCCGGGTCAGAGGAAAGATGGTGGGCATTTGTCCCAACACAGTGAAGAGGAACAGACACGTGAAGTCTTCAGACTGTGGGCCTTTGATTTACCCCTCAGTTGGTCTATGTGTGTACATATGTATGCTCATGTGTGGGTACCTGTATGGACATGTGGAGGCCAGAGGACAGCCTAAGATTCCGTTCTTCTGCATCGTCTACTTTGTTTTATAAAGCGGGGTCTTTCCCTGGGCTGGAACTCAGCAGTGGGCTAGGCAGGTGAGCCAGTGAGCCCAGAGGACCCGAGTTCCCTCTTCTCCTGCTCTTCTTACAGCTATGCTTACCAAACCTGACTTCTCTAACCCGGCTCTGCTAACAACCCGACCAGCTGAGCTTGCTGTCTGTCTTGGCTGAGGTTCTGGGTCACCGGGCATCCTCTGTGAAACTCCATTCATAAACTCACAACCAACATCATTTTGGCTTATTTTCAGATCCAGCAGAAGATAAAGTCACGGAAGCTTGTGACCTGCTGCAGCCACAGGCAGAGGTGGCTGGAAGCATGGTAGGGCGTCTGCTCTGGTAGCTGATTACCAAACCATGCTCATCCTCGGCACTCCATTTTTAAGGGCTAGGTTCTAACTCATCTCCCTGTAAAAGAAAACCTTCTTGGCCTCTTCCGGGGTCAAAACAGACCTTTTTGCCCCAGGTCTGTCCTCTGGTAATGCTGAGCATGGCCACTGCAGTAAGTACTCCAGAGCCCAAAGTCCAGCTTCAGTCCATCACAAGCCGCGTGACACGATAAATACCTGCCCCTTGCTGTGACTGGCTGACAGTCAGGGACCTGGTGCAGAGCTGTGAAGAAGGAATGGGTTCACATGTGCAGAGCGCACAGTAGGACTTGGTACTCTAGGAGGACTCAGTAACCTTAACTGGGGTCACCATCTCTGTGGTGTTGAGGAAACATCTGCCCACCAACTGGGAAACTGGGAACGGTAACAACGTACCAGTCAGCCCAGGAACTACAAAGAAAGAAAACACCAAGAAAGCTGGAGCTCTGTATGGTCCCCTTGGTGCTCAGACTCAAGCTGCAACTGACAGACACTGGGACTGTCTGCAGCAGGATCTTCCTCAGAACTCTCACCTCCTATTAGACTGCGGCTTCACGACTCTGACTGTGAGGACGAAATGTTTGCAGATCTGCAGTATAAAAAAAAAGTATCCATCACCCAGACATGGGTTTGGAAGCACCCCCATGTCGGCCCACACCCCAGGCTTGACTGCTGTCCCAGCATTTACCTTCAGCCTAATCTTCATAGTCATCCAGCGATGTGTCTAAATAGCTGAGTCAGCTCCTTACCAATGGAAAACGCTAGAAAAATCCAGCATTCCTGAACACAGTATGAGTTCTTACTTTTCTGGAGACACAATTCTATAGAGACTTAAGCAAATAGTAAAAACAAAGCAAAACAGACAAAACCCTTTACTAGGTGTTGGGTCTTGGTGTCCTCAGCTGCTGAAAGTCGGCCAGAGTAACCAGTTTGGGTATCTAGGAGCTGAGACATGACGCCTCGGGACCAGTGCTGGTTCTTTTGGGCGGGTCCCTCCTGTGCCTCGGAAAGGACAAAAGAAAAGCAAAAATTCTGCTCAGCGACTGAATGGAAAAACAGCCAGCTGATACTAAACACTCACAAGCCAGCCACACAGAACTAATCCAAGATCGCCAGGGCCTGAGCTGCGTGAGGTCTAGCCTGCTACCTGGCCAGGAAGCCCCCAGATGTACACAAGAAGCTGGCGGCAACGATTTCTAATCGTCTGGGAGGATTCTCTGAAAGAATCACCATAACCTACCAATGGACCAAAGAGCCACCACGGAAGGACTGAACTCTGGGCATCCTGGACACCCATGAGGGAAACATGTCAATTATCACCTTTAAACACACAACACTTCTCGTCCAAATGAAGCGTACCAGCACACGCATCATGGGCTGGTGCGACTGAATGGAACTGTCGTCGGTTGATCGCATAAGCAATGCCTCTTGTGGTTGAAATAACATCTCGAAGGGAAAGTAATGACAGCCAGGACAATCTCTGTAAATCAAGAACTGCGTGTGGGTTTATTTTACATTTGAGAAAACAGTGGGTTTAATTGTGTGAACCAAAATGGACTGTACAATATTAATGACGGGACATCAAAATGTATAATTAATAGTGCACTGCTTGCTCTGGTTTTTTTTTTAATTTTATTTATTTATTTTTGTCTGATAGTTCCTCTGAGTACATGCATCTGAGAAGATGCAGGTGCAGGTAAAATTTTCTCTATTTAAATCAAGCTGCAGGAACTAAATTTTATCCAAAAATTGTGGTTTTACATTATATACACAGAAATTTAATATAAAATGACAATATAAAAAGTTAAAAGAGAAAGCATACAGCCAGAAGGTACAAAGAAAGTGGGGTAGATTAAAATGATATGATATGTAACATACAGGCGTGTGTAAGCTGAGGCTGGCGATTTACAAGGAAAGGATCCAACATTTGCCCCTTTTTTTTTTTTTTTTTTTTTTCTTTTTTTTGGTTTTTTTTTCTGTGTTTTTTTTTCATTTACCAATGCATCACGCTATAGAAAGGTCAGCTGATACCAAAGCTTACATTTGTAAATAACTATAAACTGCAGTATTTTACAGAAAAAAAAAAGAAATAGCATTTTTACACATTTTTTTTAAATAATAAGCTTGCATACTTTTTTTTTGCCAAAAGTGGCATTTTTCAGCATCCAGAGGGTTTGGGCATAGTGGCGACTGGGGTGTTCCTTGTTTTTGTTTTGAACATATAAAGTTGTGGCTTCCTAACCCCGTGAGTCCTAGACAGCTTTCTGTCTCCAACTGCTGCATGCATGTCTTGTCATAAAAGCTCATTTTTTAATTATTAAATAAGTTTTGTGTCTGACACAGCTTTTGATCTGAATGAAATGCCTTTAAGCGCCTTTCCCCCTTCTTTCTTTCTTTTTTTTTCTTAAACTTTTTTTTTGTTTAATTTTTGAGTGAAAGGCACAGAGATAAAGTCCTCAAAGGGTTAAACTTGATACTACCAGGTCCCGTGACCTTTATTGTCATGGCAACTTTGTAATTTTAGGATGTCTCTTTATCGCTGCTGTTTGTATCTGTTTCTTTACTCCTAAACAATGTCTCCAAGCGTGCCCCCACTATTTCCTACAAAAGATAGCTCAACAAGAACGGATGCTGAAGATGAAGGTCAGACTTTGACTCACGGAGAAAAAGAAAAATAACATGCACAGACCAGACAAAGAGCATATAAATATAACTACAAAATATGTGTGAGAAAAACCAAGTCCAGATAGGCAGGTCAGCGACAAAGGAGAGACTGATTTCAGAGGCTCAGGCCAGGCCTAGTGCAGCACGAGAGGGAGCTCAGTCCTCTGCAACCACCTGCACCCCTGCACACTATTGCTTCTCCAGCTCTGTCACGTAGATCAGGTGGTCCTCCGGCGACTTGCCATGGGTCTTACTGAGGTGCAGTTTTACTGCGTGCTTGCTCGCAAAAGTCCGGTTACAGAGCTTGCACTGGAATGTGGAGCCCAGGTCTTCCTCAGAGGACCCCAGCGGGCCCAGAGTCTTGTTGGCGAGGGCTTTGGAGACGCTCTGCTGCTCTTGGATCTGACTGAGTGGCAGCTTGGAGAGGTCCTTCAGGCTGAAGCCGAGGTGCGTCTCCAGGTGGCTGATGTACGTGGAGGCAGTTCTGAACTGAGAGGCACAATCGTTACAAAAGAAAACAGGATGCCCTGTGTCGAGGTTCTTAAGGAACTTGGTTCCCCCTGTCCTCCGTAGCTGGTACTTGACGTTGGCCAGCCAGTGACTGATGGTGGTCATGGAGAGGCCCGTGAACTTGGAGATGTGCACCCGCTCCTGAGGGCCCAGGTCCGACATGATGTATTTCCCTTCTGCCGTCTCTCGGAGGCTGGAGGCAAACTGGGCCTGGAGGATGAGGAGGTGTTGTGGGTTCCAGTTGGACTGGCGCCCCTTTCTCTTGTGGACAGGTGACAGCTCGTCCAGGGCCTCCTCAAAGCTGCTGCCGTCCGCATCTGACTTCTCGGACACCGTGGAGGGTGTGGAGGACTTGGGAGTCAGACGGCCCGTGAGGTTCTTCACCATGTCCGAGATATCCATGAGGGCACTCTCCCGCAGAGGCGAAGACACGGCATCCGCCACGCCTGAGACCAGTGGCTTGTTCTTAGACTTGGTCAGATCGATGGGCTGGTCGCTGTTCTCATAGTAGTAGCGGTCGATGGCGTCGGCCTGCTTAGCGGGGGTCGTGGGGTAGACAGGCTTGTCCAGCATGCTGTTGCTGATCTTATAGAGCATCGCTAGTGGGTCCAGAGAGGGGCTTACAGGCTTGGACACCTTACCTAGGTGGGTGTTCATGATGGACTGCAGGGCGCTTAGCGGGTTGATAAAAGAGGGCTCCGGGGAATGGTCCGTGATAATACCCAGGTTGCTGCAGCCATTGGTGACCTTGGCTTTAAGAGGCTCTGTACCGTTTGGGGTGTGAGCATCCATGGTACTTTCCTTTTTGGCCTTCCCAGTTTCCAAATCGGAGCCCTTCTTCTGTGGCTTGCTCCCAGTCTCCTCCGACTTAGGGAGATCTTTATTCTCCTTCGCCACAGGGGAGATGGCTTTGACCGGGGAGGCCTTCTCCTTCTCAGTGGGCCTCTCCTCCTTCTTGACACTGACCTTGCCGGTGACCTTCTCTACTAACTCCTCCATGGCAGACACATTGCTCTTATGGGGCGGGGGCGTGAGGCTCCCTGGAGAGTGTAGGAGGGCATTGTGCTCTGTGGAGGACAGCGACTTCACGCCGCTGGCATAAGACGGCTGTATTTGCACACTCTGCACAGCTGACTGCAGTGGCTTCACTGTACCTGGCAGCTGATAGGCTGCGTGGATGCTGGGGTACCCACCCCATGAGGGCGCACCATTCTGGGCTTTACTGATGGCCGTGGACACAGTGTTCTCAAGTGACTTTAGGATATCTACTCCCCCCTTGGGGCTGTCGTCCAGGTCTTCCTCACGCAGGTACTGATAGAGGGCTGTGGGTTCAAACTTCTCAGTGGCGTCTTCAGTCTCCTCTTTGATTTTTCTCTCTGCGTCCCCAGCAGCTGGAGGGGCTTTCTCCTTCTCTTTCTCCTTCTCAGGCTCCTTCTTCTCTTCCGAGGCTACAGAGCCTGCAGGAGAATCCGGTTGTTTCTTGATGCTAGAGGCAGGCAGCCGGGTATGAGTGGTTGGGGGCAGGGGGATGGACTGGATCTTCTCTTCCACCACAGGGTCCAACACCAGCTGCTTTCCTTTCTTGGAGGCAGAGGTTGTCACTTTTAAGAAGTGGCCGGTGACCATCATGTGAGCCGTGAGCTGCTGCAAGGTGTCATGGGAGCTGCCACATTCCATGCACTTGAGTATCTGGGCTTTTCGGGCCTCAAACTGCCACGTGTAACTAGCACCATTCTGGTAGCCATAACGGTTGTTCGGAGTCACGTACGGGTTGGCCGTTTTCTGGTCCTTGGCCGACTCACTCAGTGCAACATCAGTGGCCATGCCCGTGGGCTCTGGGGAGCAAGGGGATGCCAGGTCCTGCAGCGCTCGCTTCTTGGTGGAAGGGACCAGTTTGGTGATGGCTGGCACGGGCTCCTTCAGAGGCACTTTCTGGTAATGCTTTGTTTTGATCATGTGGACACTGAGGTCTTGCAAGGACTCGAAGGAGTGTCCGCAGTACATACACTTCAGCACCTTCTGTGCGTCCTCTTTCCCCTCCATCTCCATTAGGGAACGCTTCCTGGGCTTGGACCACCGCTTGGTCTTCTCAGAGTCCTTGTCTCTGTTGTCATCTCGGTAGTGGCCTGTCTCGTTCATGTGCACCGTCAGTTCCACCAACGTGTCGTACGCCGCGCTGCAGTCTTTGCACCTGAACTTGCTGGCCCCCGTGAACACGGAGCCGTACAGCTTGTTATTCTGCCGGTAGAGCTGCACGGTGCTGAACAGGCTGGGCTCAGGCAGCAGCCCGTAGGACGACGTCTGTTGCAGCGTCTTGGCCAGGGCAGCCTGGTGCCAGTCATACCCCGAGCTGCTGTTGTTACTGGTGGTGCTGCTATGGCTGGTGCTGGTGCTGCAGCTGGTAATGGCTGTGGTAGCCGTGGTGCAGGCGGTGCTGGCGGTACTGGTAGGGGGTGTGGGGGTAGGTGTGGAACTCTCCTTCTGGCTGGCATCGTTGTTGCTGGTGGTAGAACTGGACTTCTTTAAATCCAATGCTAGGCTAGACCAGCAGGACTCTGAGAATAAGTTCGCATACACGGCTTTGATTTGTGCCAAGCTGTCCTGGGGGTAGGAGACACTGTCTGGACACTGCGGCTCCTCCTTCTCCTCTCTGGAGGTGGAGCTTTTGAAATGGGCCAGCTGGTCACTGCCCTCGCTGAAGGGTGATCCGTAGCCAGCATCTTGATTGGTGGCAGTGCTGACGGGGGAATTCTGATAGCTCTGGGCTTCTTTGATCTCTGTCTCTTCATTGCACACGAATTCGCTCTCCTGAATGTCCAGAGACAGCCCGCCATCCTCCACGTGCTCCTCATCTATTTCGGCGGCCTTCAGTTCTTCCTCGGGAACATAAGCTAGGAGAGAAAAATGACCCACAGTCAGAGGAGTAAATCATCTTCAAGGACGCAGCCTCCCCAGCAGTTAGGTGATCTTTAAAAAGATGTTTTTCAGCCAGGCTCCCGGCCTACAAGGCCACCTCAACCTCAACTCCAGGTGCCCGCCCACTGGACCTCAGCAAGCAGGAGTAAGACCATGCCGAAACTGTCCCCCACAAAGTGTGCCCTCTCTGCACAGAAGCCTGAGCCCTTTCTAACTCTGCTCTCTCCCTCTTCTCTTCTCTTCTTCCTCCTGTTTCCCCAACTCCTTTCTCTCCCTTCTTCCTCAACTCCTTTCTCTCCTTTCCTTCCTTCCTTCCTTCCTTTCTTCCTTCCTTCCTTCCTTCCTTCCTTCCTTCCTTCCTTCTCTCCCTTCTTTCCAGCAGGGTCTCAAGTAGCCCAGGCTGGCTTTGAACTCTCAATCTTCTTTCTCCACCCCCACAAGATGTTAGCATTGCAGGTATGCACCACCCCTTCTTAAAGACATCAGTCTGGTTAGAGGCTGCAGGGAAGAAGAAGGAATCCCACAGGCTAGCCCTCACTGGACCCGCAAGCCCTCTTTGATTTCTGCACAGCACATTTCATGAAATTAGGAGGAACCCAGCTCTCTTTTGTAGACCAATGTATTTCCTGGGCAATACTCTATGTTTTCTGCAAGTCAAAATACTCCTTCATGAGAAGCAGTAAAAAATAATACGGTTTTCACTCAAAACAAACGCTTATCACGCTGTGAGTCTGCGGTCAGGACAAAACCCAGTGTCACCTATGAAAGACCGCTCAGGGGTGGCCAAGGCCATTGCCACACACCGATACCCGAAGCAGCATCCCACGCCACAGCTAAAGGAAGAACTGAGGCAAGCATCCTTCACACAGACAGATGTGGTCATCCACACCACAGAGCACCATCTAATCCTAGAACGGAAAACACTGACCCCCGGGACCCGCAAGGACATGGGCGAGTCTTGAGGACACCGCACAAAGGGAGATGGGCTAGTTACGTGGGACAGATACCGCCTCGGGCCCTTGTGTGAGGTCCGTACAGCAGTCCAGTTCACACACAGAGTGGTGGGTGGCAGGGCCGGAGTGGAAAGTGGTGCCTCTGGCTACGGTTTCAGTTGTCCGACCTAGAGTTAGGAGGTGGGGACGGCAGCCCAGCAACAGGAACATTCTGGATGCCACTGAATTACACCGTTGAACATGGTTGCAGTGGTCACTTTCATGTTATGAGGACTTCATCTGAATAGTTTTTCATTATGAAGGCAGTAGTGGTGCATGCCCCAGTGGCTGCCACAGGCCTACAGCTGCCTGCAGAACTGCAAACCAAAGGACACACAGGTGCCAGGGAAAACCTTGGTTCTCACTTCAGGTCATTTTAAATGCTTTGATGTGTGACATATCTTGGTACTGACACGTTTTGTTTTTACTACCTCTTAAACTTATTTGAGCAATGTGCTTCTCTTCTTTCCTCTCTCTCTCTCCCTCTCTCTCTCTTGCTCTCTCTCTCCCCACTCCCTCCCCTCTCCTCCTCCCCCCTCTCTTTCTCTGACAGAAAAACTAGGTGACCTAGTGTTTCATGAGGGAGTAGGAAATTCGAGGTTGAGGTAGTCTCCAGCCCCTATTAAAATGCACTGGCGTGACCTGAGAGGGGCGTCTCATTAAACACGATCATTCATTATCACATTATCAGAGCCGGATCCTAAGGGAGCATGGCAAAGAGTACAGGCATTTTCAGAGAGGGATGACAGGAGGGACAAAGAACAGCTCTGTGCCCCAGGGGAGGACACCGGGTGGGTGAAGGACCAGCAAGCTTCTAAACCTGCAAATGAAAGGCTCTAGGCTTCAGGGCAGGCATTCACAGAACGAGAATGACTGACACACACATACACACACACACACACACACACACACACACACACACACATGCACACGCACACATATATTCACACATGACAGTGCATGCACAATCACATAGTATGTGTAAGCTCATGTATGACAGCACAAGCACTTTATATGCCTGAGCATGCATACAATGATAGTACATGCATAATCACCCCACTGTATGAACACATGCATTACAAATGCATACATGGTCACCCTGTGCATGCAGTCACACACCCGAAGGCACATGCACAGTCCTCCAGATGTATAAGCTAAACACAATAGAACAGCACTATCATTTCTGTACATATGAGAGCATGCAACAGCACATGCATGATTACTCCTGCAAATACTTGACATGCCATTCACAGTCATCTACATTTACAAGCATACATGTGATAGGACATATATGATCATACTATATTGTGAACCTATATATGACCACCCTACATATATGAACATGCATATGGAAGCACACGTACATGAGAGCACACATGACGATTACTCCATACACAGAAGCATACCTATATGCACACACAATGAGACCCCATTGACTTCTGCCACATGGAGACCTCTAAGGCCCTGCAGAACACATGTGCCCACTGCCTTTCTCCACCCAGCCTCAGCTCACCTCGGTGAAAATCCCAAAGCAGTCTAGACATACAGGTCCTTGTCCTTGTTCCACTAATGAACCAGGAAGTGCAGTTCTGCTAATGCTGTACCACCACTGGGAGAAATAATCCACGGTGTGGGGCCTCAGGCTTTCTCTATGGCACCACGTGCTGGGCAGTGTACAGATAATTTGACAGCCCTCCTAGAAAATGGAAGGCTGGCAACACTCTAAGGTGACCGCCAGACTCACCCACATTTTCGCTCTGCTCACAAGAGCTAAATGTTCAAGCTATCCAGATCTGGGATACCACGAGGCCCACTGATAGGGCCCCATTCCCTGACAGGAGCTGGGCTGTCCCAGCTGGAGAACAGGTGAAGCGCATGGGTAGAGAGGTCTGGCATCAGTGGCCTCTTCCTATGTCCTCCTACATGTCTGATTTCTCCCTTGTGCCAGCAGAAGTGTAGTCACGGGGACGCCACCATCTTACTACACTCTCTCCTCCCAAGGAACTAGCCTGCATGTGGTGGCTCCAAGATTGAGGCGACATGTAAATCATGAGCAATCCCACAGTGCCAGCACAACAGACAGTGTCACGGGGACAAGGGATAGAACCATAGAGCACAGGGCTTTCAACCCGAGCGGCCATTCTCGGGCCACCAGCATCCCACCTGATATCTGTGAGCACTGCCTGTTCTCTGGAAGGTGACTGTGGAAAAGAAGTGCTGTCCCTGACCCTTAGAGCTTATGTCTCAGGGGAAAATAAAGCAAGAGGACTATGGCAGGGGAGGGGAGGGGACAATGGGCCAGAATGAAAGCTGGGCCCTTGGTGCCAAGGCTTCTCTCTGTGCCACTTAACTCATCCACCCTGCAGATGCCCCAGGCTGGAAGTGGCTTCTGTTTCTTCTGCCCTGCATATTCTCCTGGGAGTGGTGGAGGTCCACAGACCTCCTCTGGCACTGCCTTGCTGGCTCTGTGTCTCCTGAGTCTGTCCCACTGTAGTCTAAAGGACTGACCCTGACTTCATCCTTAAAGGCCTGTGACCACTGAAGCCGTCCATGTCCCCTACACCTGCTGATCACCACCAGCCTGAAGCTCCCCCCACCTCATGGAGGCTGCCAGTCGAAGTCAAGCCTGGGTTGCATGTTAGGAACAGACACACAGACACACAGACACACACGCATGTCAGGCACAGACACACACACACACATAGACACACACACACACACACACACACACAGACACACACACACACACACACACAGACACACACACACATATCAGGCACAGACACACATACACACACACACATGCAAGTCAGGCACAGACATACACACACACACATACACATGCAAGTCAGGCACACACATACACAGGCATGTCAGGCACAGACACACACACACTCACAGATATACACACACACAGACACACAGACACACACACATGCATGTCAGGCACAGACACTGACTCCAGCTGTATGACAAACACATGCCAAGGGACATGAGAAGCAGTGACAAACCATCAGTGGCTTAGACTTTAAGGGATGATTCTTTATGAGGCAGCAGATGAGCGAGCGAGTGAGCGAGAGAGAGAGAGAGAGAGAGACAGAGACAGAGAGACAGAGACAGAGAGAGAGACAGAGAGACAGAGACAGAGAGAGAGAGACAGAGACACAGAGAGAGAGAGAATGAATGAATATCAAATACCCACGGTGAAGAAGAGAGAAGATTTTGAAACGTGACACCTTCTAACCCCCAAACCTTCTTCTCGGGTGCACAGCCTGCGACGGTGTGAAACGGGGCACCAGTTTCATGCCTGAAGACTCAGTGCACAGCACCACGGCACATGGACGGAATCTAAGTCTTCAAAGATGGGGATCCAGTGCTTCCATAAAAGTATGCTCTGGACACACCTTGAATGTTCTAGAACAGTTGTTTCAGTGCTTGCCATGCAAGAACGAGGAATCCGAGTTCAGTCCTCAAACCCCATATACAAAAGTAAGGCGTGTTGGTGCACATTCCCAGTGCTGGGATGGTGGAGACGGGCGGATCCCCTGGGGCTCACTTGTCAGCCAGCCTGACCTAATTAGCCTAATCAGGTGAACAGATCCTGAGGAAAACACCTGAGCTTGACCTGCAGCCTTAACAAGCACACACATATACATTCACCCACATATATGCACTTGTGTACACACACACATGCACACACTCATGCACACTCATGCACACATGCACACACATGCACACACGCATGCACACACGCATGCACACATGCATACACATGCATGCATACACACGCATACGCACGCATGCACACACACGCACACACACGCACACACAGACCATGCCCTAAAAACACAGCAAAAGCCAAAAACAACAAAGGCAGAGCACAAAGGTGTGTGGCCAGTACGATGGGAAAACCCTTCTCAGGGAACGTTAATGATGGTTTCTTCAAGCTAATGGATACATTAGTGGGTTTTTTGACTGCTGACGGATGTACCTCCTGATAAATTCTGGTATTTTCCAAATCTCCTCCGAAGTTTTCCATTTGACTCACATCAGCCACTGCAGGCAGTTTCTGAAATCAGCTATGTAGCCTTCCCTGAGCATCCGTGGCCATCAACAGGACCCAAGAGCGCAGAGAGTAACCTGTTGCTCCTGGGTAGGAGGGACTGCGCTCATCTTCACGGTTCCTACTTTTCTTTAATGCTGAACAGCCAGCGGGGCTGCAGACGGTACAGGCCTAAGCATCAGCTGTCCCTCCTCTGGGCTGTCCAGGATGCCTCATCTGCTTCCCCTGTCACTCGTTATTCCATAGCCACCCACCGTGGCCCTAAGAAGACAGCTGCAGCCTTCCAGACAAGCAAGCGAGTGACCTGGTCTTTTAGTCTTCAGCTGACCAGGCTCAGTCCAGCCTCTCTGCTCACCCTGTATCCCATGCTCCTCCAGTTCCTTATGCCAAGACCTTCTCCTTTTAGCTATTTCACACTTGTCCCTGCTCCTAGTACTCGACATCTATTCTCAGTCATCATTTCACTAGAACTTACAAGGAGGCACACGTCCTGGATTAACAGCTGGTGACAGGCATCTGCCCTCCATCCCACACCACTGGACACCTCTGCCCACTGGTTTGAGGCTGTTCTTCAGACCTTTCTCCCTTCCAAAGCAGTGTCTAATCACCCAGCCAGCTCTCAGCTCCACCTGTGAGAACCCCCACTTTCAGATGCTAGAGGCAGACAGAGTTCTGGCACCTCCAGCTAGAACCCTAAGAGTCCAAAACCATTTCTAAGTTCAGAACCTACAGAGAAGTGGCCAGGAGGAGTTCCCAAGCCTGGATTCTGCAGTCTGACAGCAAGAAGGGCTTCCCATACCCTGACTTTTTTTCCGGAGGAATCCCAGAGATGTCTGATACCCAACCCCAAACTGCAATGCCTGTCATGCAAAAGCAAGTCAAACCTAATGACCCTGGGATTTGGGGGGTGATCCAAAGAAAAGAGTGCTCCCAGGATGCCTGGATATGGAACCAAGAGAAACAAAGTGGTCAGACATGCACTTATACAGATGAGGCCTATGATCACTGTAGTCCTTGCTATGGGACAGCCAGCTGCCTTTTAGTCTGGTACCAGGAGAGGGAGAACGGCCATTTGATCCCAGCAGATAGGTAAGCCCGACACACACACACTTGCTCCTTGGGGTCCTACTCTTCCCAAAGCACAATTGTGGCAATGGAGAAACCTTTAAGGTTACAGGAATTACCATGGTCATTAAACCCAACACTGTTGGCGTGGTTTGAAAGTTTCTGTTCTCCTGGAATTCACCTTGGAATCTAATCATCCGGTGAGTCCATCAGGAGGGACTTTGGGAGGGGCTCATGCCACAAGGGTGGAGGCCACAGGACTAGGTTTGGTCCCCTCGTAAGGAAAGTCCAGAATGCTACTGTGCCCCTTCCTGCACAAAGGGACATAGTGAGATGGTGAGACCTGCTGACAGCTCAACCCTGGGTTTCTGGCCTCTGAGTTGGGGGAAAAAAATGATTTTCATTTTTACCTTGCCTAGTCTGTTATAGTGTTACAGTGGCTAGAAGGTGCTGAGACATCTGCTCGTCTCTGTTGCACCCCAAAGAGGTACACGCAGAATAAACGACAATCCACACTAACATGCCCACTGGTTTGTGCTGCTACGGAAAGGCGCCCCAGCTCAGCCACACGCCACTCCTGGGACGACAGGAAGACAATGATATCAGCTTTCCCTCATGGTAGCTGACCCGTGTAGTGTCCTGATACCAGGTATGGCCCAGTAGATGTTTCTGCCCCCCACCTCTTTTCATGTGCCCTAGAGCACCGAGGAAGGAGGGCAGGAAGGTATCAGGGCTGCTCCCAGCAACTTCTCAAGGGGAGGGGCAGCTCATTCCTCCAGTGCTTGCTCTCCTCGTTAGGCAATGTCGCGGAGAATTGGCTGCGGGGAAAGTGGACGCTTAAAAGTATCAAACAGAAAACCCCAGGTCTTCAGTAGCTGCTTGGTGACTGCCTCACAGTGAGCACCAACTTTGCTATCGTATTACCACCTGGTGAGACTATAATCAGACCAAACTGCGTGTTGATCTACACCAAACTCTTAAAAAAAAAAAAAAAAAAAAAAAAAAAAAAAAACTGGCAAATGTGATACTCCTGAACAGATGGCCATTATATCAAAATACATTTACTCCAAGGGACCAATTCACAAAAGGGGCTCGCACACACCTAAAGGACGGGTGTGTGGCTTCAGCTCATCACGGAACCCAGCAAAACACAACGTCTTCCAAATTTATAATCTGCCTTCACCTTTGCCATGGAGAGAGAGCAGGTGGTTCCAGCGAGAGTCTGAATCTATCGAGGAAAAGAAAAAAAAAATGCAGAGAAAGCAGAAACAGGCAAGAACACATCCTTTCCTAGTCTGAGAAGAACATAGAAATGCGAGCGAGAGGTACATTAATTTGCTAGCGTGGTTGTGATTTCTCACAGGAAAAGCTGATCCCTGCCAAGCAAGGCTGAAAGGCCACTTCTGTTCCACCGTGATAGGGACAAAAATGTTTCCATCGCTTCTGCAAATTTCAGTTGCTAGTAGGGAATGTTAACGCACCATCCGACTGATGCATTTGACTTACAACCAAAGTCTCTTTACTTAAAGCCCCAGTAGAAGCCATCTCTAAGAACTGCGGGGTCAGTAAATAAAAATGACCTCCCCTCCATTCTGATTTTAATTAGGAACCATCCATAGGTAACTGCCCTAAAAACAAACACAATTTCTTCTTTCTCTCGCTGCCCCGGAAATTCGATTTGAAATTAGCTTAGAAATAAGAAAGCATGGGGCCAAGCCTGATCATGATCTGCCCACGAGCAAATCTGATATTAACCTTTTGTCTCAAGCTGGTGAAGTTCCAACACAACTTTAGAGGCAGGGTAGCGGAGACCGCACGCAAACCGATGAGAAGCTTCCTGATGCTCAGTGGTTATCAGGAAGAAAAAGAAGGAAAAATCAGAGGGAAATGAGAGTGGACTGGGGAGCCTAGGAGGGGCACCGCCCTCCTAAGCACCGGGGTGACAGGACTGCACACATCGATACAATGGAACACTCTATCTCTACAAAATCAGGTCTCACTCAAGATATGGGAACCCAGAGCCAAGCACCAGGAAAAGACGTGTTCTCAGTCCCCAGATGGGAAAGGACAGACCCCCACTCCCACCGCATCCTAAGGCAGACGAAGAGTCTAGTCTATTCACCCCGTATTAACAAGTAACCCACAGAGCATGGGGCCCTAGCCCAGGAGTGTCTGTTGTCCTGGAAACAGTAGGTTTTACCCAACAGGTGGGACTCCCCTAGTAGAAGACAGAAGAAGCATGATTCAGGACCCATGGCCGTTATCCTGACTCACACCTCAGCCAGCAGGACAACCCTGTGAAGAAGGCCGCCACCAGACCCACTGCCTTTGCTCCCTGACACACAGCAACCCAGAGATTACATCTTCTATAAAGTTCCCTTCCGTGGACTTCAGCCGGGGGTCTCAGTCCTCGGGACTGGGAGGGGAAAGGAGCAAAGGTTCCACCGTCCCCGAAACCACAGGGCATCTCAGAATGCAGTCTCCATTATAGAGTCAGAGGTCTTATTTTCTGAGACAAACTGGCTAAGAGACTGTCAATCTTCAGGCTGTTAAACTACGTACTACGAGAGCTGATGACAGGACGTGGTGAGGACGCCGAGGAGACTGTTGGGGCCACACGTTAGGGAACCTTTTTTATCTTTAAAGAGGCTACAGGTAGACGCCAGTTCTCTGAGAACAAATGGGATCCTGAGCAAACATACCTCACGATGGCTTCTACACCTGGTCAGAAACCAAGCACACCATCCCATAGCACCAGACGTCCCTCACATCTGTCTCAGCAATATGGGTGTTTGAACCGGATTATATCTGCCCTGTCGTGACAGAGAATGTAATTTTATCAGAATAATTACGCTTTTCTTTCTTTTTTTTTTTTTTAACTAGTATCATTGAATCCCCGGAATTGCTTTCAAAGATGCTCCCTTAAAAGGTTTTCCATGGGGGAAGGAGAGAGTTTCCAAATTCAGCTGGAGGAATTTATTTATCAGCGCCTTTGTTTTCGCCATCCGCCATACTTTTCCTGAGAATCTTTTGTTTTATATAGGCTACGATTTTCTAAAAAAAAAAAAAAAAAAATCTTTCATTTTCATGCTGTACAGATGTCCTGGAATACAGGACGGTATTTGTAGAGATTGCTATTTCTACGGATGAAACGGAGGACAAAACACTTCCCCAGGTGAATGGATATGATTTTCTGGCCTAACACGTTTTTTAAGAACGAGTCTGATGAACCCAGGAAGCAAAGTCACCCCCATCACATTTTCTCCAGGGACAAACCCCCCCCCAAGCACCATCCATACGCCCCTCCCTCCCGACCCCCAACATGGAAATCTCATGAATGAGCAGCCAGGAATTGGTAACTGCAGTATAAAATTCTCCTCTCACAATTACTTACAGAAATAAATGACATTTTCCCCATCAACTAAAACAAAGACTCGGAATCATCATTTCTGCTATTTCTTTTTGTGTCAAAACAGCTTTGCTAGCGCTTCTCCGCCCTTCCTGAGCCTAGCAGGATGGCGCAGACCGTGACAGTGTGAACACAGGCAGTATGTCCTGCTGGGGGCAGGGGTGGGGGGCAGGGAGCTGTCTCGAGGGCCATGAGAACCAATATGGACCAGCAGCACAGAATGGCTGCAGGTCTGAGCACTCAACCCACGTGCTCACACACATGTGTGCGATGTATATGTATACACTTTGCATGTGTGTGTGTGTGTGTGTGTGTGTGTGTGTGTGTGTGTGTGTGTGTGTGTGTGTGTGCCTGACAAACTTCTTACCCTGACCGTTCGCAAGACAGGAATCCGAGAAAGGAACCTATGACCGGACTCCATTTTCCTAAGAATTAAATCTTGTTAATAGTTTTTTTGCCATAAAACGTGCCTTCTGGATGCCAATGTGTCCCTAAAGATGTGCTGTCATCCTGAGCCATGTTAGTTAGATTCTGTGCGTTCTAATATGAGTGGACAGAAGGCAATGTATACAGCCCTGTTACAGCTTAATGTGACACCAACCATGTGTGCCCTGATGGTTTACAACGTAAATACACACATATTGTCTGAAAAAATATTTTCATCTCAAATCCTAACTATATAATGAGGCACAAACATCGTATCTTTGGCAAATTAGATAAAAACTATATTTCTCAATTTGCGGACCAACACTGTTCAGAACATCTTTGTTTCCTTAAAGGAAAACACAGCTCTCTCTTGTCAACAGTCACTTTAAGGACAGGGAGAAGTGACAGCTGTATTTGTTTTTTAATGACTAAATGTAGTAAAGCTCCTAATTCCCCTGAGTCTTACTAACACTGGCTTGGAGCAATTAGGTCTGTGTCCCCCCCACCCCCCGCCCGAACCTGTGTCTTAATCTGCACCCCAATTATACACAGAGTAAAGGTGTGTTCCTGAGTCACCTCGCTTTGCATCCCCACCCAGAATGCTCCCAGAATTCTGCCTCCTCACCACCATTGTTCCTCCTCAGAGAGCTGTGCAGAAGTGTGGGTGCTCTGTTCAACAAGCCACAGCAACAATAGAAGAAAGACTTCTGGGAACACGCTCAGAGCTAAAGTCAGCATGGGAGCCACTGTGAAATACTCCTTCACGGAGCAGGGTCCAACCTGGTGGCCTTAGTACCCTGCCCCAGGACAGAGCGACCTACCTGTGGCAATGCTCTCTGACAGGAAGCATTCAGAGAAAGTGCAAGGCTCTCCAGGAAGGGGATGCTCAAAAGGGGGTAGGTGCAGTCTCTCCAATACCCATCTTCAGTACAGCACAGCAGGGTGGCTGACCAAAGGCTTTCACCAAAGGTGTGTGTGTGTGTGTGTGTGTGTGTGTGTGTGTGTGTGTGTGTGTGTGTGATGTACATGTGTATTTATGTGCTCATGTATATAGATAGGCACACGTATAACATGTGCACATGTTTGTGAAAGCCAGAAGTGTCTTTCTCAATTCCTCTCCACCGCATTCATTGAGATTGTGCTAGTCTGTCTAGCCACCTTGCCCAAGACTCTCCTGTCTCAGCTTCTACATGTTTTTGGATTATAGGCGTACCTGGCTGGGGAGTTGTAACTACGGTATAGCTACCAAGCTATCCCCAAGTCAGTAGGGCTACTGGATATGGCGTTTCAGCATGAAGATGTGTCAGATACTCTGCATTTGTGTGCTAAATTTACACAGCCAGGGGCTCCGGGGCACACTGAACATCCCTCGCTATAGCAGCCAGCAGCTGGTTGCTACTCCAGAGGAGCAGGGGTTTTCTAGGGTGTGTGGCAGCAAAGAGCTAAGTTCCAATTTAAAAAAAAAAATCCCCAAATAGGAATCAACAGTTCACATGAAATGGCTCTCCACATAAGCAACTTCTGGAAACAGTGGTTTTTACCAGCGAAGAAATGGCCATCCCCAAAGTGGATTATTTATAATTAACAAGGAAACAAGGAGAACGCAGGGTACCTCCTCCCTTTACATCTCTGACAGGGCCCTCCAACCCGGAAGCTTGCCATGGAGGTCTCTATGACCCTCGCCACGCCCCATTAGAGGAGCATGCCTATGTGGAGCACCCCCCTCCCAGGTCCCTCCCAGTGAGCAGAGCGTGTGATTAGCAAAGGTCTGCCCCAGAGATGGAGGCCCTGTGCTGTTCTGCGGTGTCTCTGTCTCTGAGACTCCCTGGCTCTCCCTGTCCCATCTGATAAACTACCCATCCCACATTCTCATTAGACTCCCATCACCAAAGGGAGTAGAGATGGATCCGTCTGGACCCCCTCCCCTTCCCTCTCTGTCGGATGATTTCATTGAAATGTTCATTTTCCTCCCTGCCGGCAACATGAGAATGGAAGTATTTAACCTGTTTCCATTACTTATACAAATTGCCATTATGGGGTAGGACAGATGTTAGAATCACGCCATATAACTAACTTCTGTACATTCTTTACGGGAGCACGAGGAGCAGGAGAGCGGCTGGATCGCATTACCGGACTCCATCATGTGCGCCCCGCCACCAGATTCATTAACTTTGCACACCAGCTCTTGCACTTTCTGCGTGAAGATTCCCAGGCTGTTTGGACTCATTTAATTTGGAAAGAGAAACCTTTGTCAGGGATGACGTTTTGATCAGGTGTGTTGGGAGGGTAGGGGAGAGGCGGACGGTTGAGGGGAGGGAATGAGGGGCAGGAAGAAAGAGCCTGGAAGGGGAAACACCTTGTCGAAATGTTCCCTTCCCCCGGGGAATGATGAAAGAGAAGGCGGTGGGAGCCCCTAGTACTCAAAGATGGCTGTCACTTCAGATAGGCACGGGCACAACTCACCTCGACAGGTGACACTGCACTGTTGTGGAGCAAAATCTTGCTGCATTATTGAGTGTGCTGGGTGGGACTCAGGAGACTGCAGGCCCAGGATGCCTGGGGCACCCAAGGAGGGAAGTCGTCAGGTGAGTGGATTTCGCTTCACTTGTCTCCTTGAGTGAAGGAGGGAGAGTTTCCCCATGGATAAGAAGGCACAGGAGGCACAACTCGGGTCCAGAACAGCCTTCCCTACCCCAAGCTCCTTGCCCACAGACTAGTCAGAACCTGCATTTAAGATTTTTACCTTGAGCACCAATTCCTAGTCTGAGGACATTTCCCCACTGAACACGTCCAGACACCAGCTAGAGGCGATTTGCTTAAAAATGTTCAAGGTACCGGCGACGGAATTTCTAGGAAGGCTCTACACCGAAAGAAAGCTTCATTTGTGGAGTATAACTAACTGACAAGTTACATTCTCTCCGTTTATACAGCAAGTCCTCCTAAGACCAGCAGATCCTGCCACCGCCACCACACCTCATCCAATTCTCTGGTTCCCTGTCCCTTGCCTTCTGCCTCCATTGGTTCTGCCCAGGAAACCACCAGAAGGAAAGGCTGAGGGTGATTAAATCAATGAAGAGAATACAAGATGATATTCACCAGTAGAAAGAAAGAAAGCATACGCTCAAAGATCTAAACAAGGGGGCATGAGTGGGTTCCCACCACACAAGTCAGCAAAGGGGTGAGATGCAGGAAGAAGGCCCCAAAGGACGGGCTGATACATACATACATACACACACACACTACACACACACACTACACACACATACACACATACACACATACATACACACACACACACACACACACACCACACACACACACACACACACACACACACACACACACACACACACACACACACACACACACACACACACACACACACACACACACACACACACACACACACACACACACACACACACACACACACACACACACACACACACACACACACACACACACACACATACACACACACATACATATACACACATACACACATACACACATACACACACATAGGACACACACATACACAAATACACATACACATATACACATACACACACATACACACACATACACACATACATATACATATACACATATACACACATACATATACACATACACACACATACACATACACACATACACACACATACACACATACACATACACACACATATGCACACATACACATACAGACACACACACACACACACACACACACACCCCCACACACTCCCTAGAACGAGTAGAAGCTCACTACTAACAACACCAGCATTTCCTCCCCAGTGGCAACCCAATGTCAAATAGAAAGGAAACGTGATGAAAAGGATTCCCCGTGAGAGGGGGTGTCCCATGCTGCAGAGGCAATTTATTTGGAGAGTGAATGGTATGGCACCTCACCGCATGCCCACAGAGCAGCTCACCAGCACCATGTCTGGCATGGGAAGATCACTGGGCGTGGCAGAGGATTTTTCCTGAGCCTGTACTCTGGACCAGGCATAGCACCATGCACTCCTTAGTACTTCTTAATGTCTTGAAATCACAATCCTATGGTCATCCTGTCTATTGCCAGGTGGGGAAACTGAGGCACAGAGGTTAAACAAGGAGTTCCCCACAGCCAGAGAGACACAGAGATCTCTCCCAAGGAGCCTATTCCCAACCCTGTTGACATCCCCCATGTGGTTGTTAAGCAGTATTCTCCCCACAACAGCAGCAAGAGTTCTGGGTTCAAAACAGACTGTAAAGGAGGTCTTTTTCTCCACAGAGGTCAGCAGCACTGGCCCTGAGCAGCCCTGCCTCAAGCTTCAATTCTGGTTGTCACAGGCTGCAGAGGAGGACACTTGGAGGCCTGCCACTTACAGGCTACTGTGGAGCCCCATGGGACTGTTTCTGCCACATCTGGCCAGGGACTATCTGACCTAAAACAGGTCAGCAGTGTCCAGGAAAGACCTAGGAACATGATTGGTGACAATGCTTGGTGACAATGCTTGGTGACAGGTGCCTGATGGGTAAGTGTCGTGTATGTTTGTGGAGAGAGCTTTCCCCTGTTGCCATGTTATGCTATGTGCACCACACTTGCATGAAAAGGGGTGTGTGTGTGTGTGTGTGTGTGTGTGTGTGTGTGTGTGTGTGTGTGTGTTTGAGAAAATTCTGTTAGTAAAGCTACACAGGCATGATGGCCCAAGTCCAACATCCAGAATCCATACCCAAAGCTAGAGTTATACTTGTCACCAAATGCTGGAGAAAGGAACATGGAAGGATCCCTGGGGCTTTCAGACCAACCAGTCCAGGAATTGGTAAGCTCCAGTCATACTGAGAGCTTCCATATTTATGTGCACACTTACGCTCACGCATTTACACACACACACATATGTGCACACACATGCACATAATGCATGTACACACATGTACACATATAAGTGCATATACACACTCACACACACATGTGAACATGAGCACATGCTCATACACACAAACGCACACACACACATGTGCACATGGGCACATGCATATATACACACAAACACACACACACATGTGCACATGGGCACATGCATATATACACACAAACACACACATGTGCACATGCATATACACACACACAAACACACACATACACATACACACACACCACACACACACACACACACACACACACACGGGACAGGGGACAGAAACAAATCTCTTCCTGACCATGTCAACCCAGCTTCCTTCTATGGGGTCCCGCCTGCTCTGCCATCATCTGCTTCCTATTGCAGAGACTCCTGCCAGGATATGGGACATCCTGCCAGGACTCTCCCTATAGAGATGACTTTGCCTCCTCTAGCTTCTCCATGGTGGCCAGAGGTGGTCATGAGTCCATAATGGGTCTTCCTGCTGGTGTGGGTCTCCCTGAGCACAGAACAACACCTTGGCAGATCTTGGCAGCTAGCATGGTGCTTGGAACACAACAGATGCTTCAGAATCGGTGGCCAGGAGAGCGAATTAAAGAGAGAGAGAGGACGGTGGCTTAATTCAGAGCAAACCGACACAGATAAATGCATGTTGCTTCCTTCACACACAGGCAAGGAAGAACCTTCCTGAATCACAGCCGAGAAACTTCTTTTACCAACCCTTACTATAAAACACTTGTTTAAAAAAAAAAGAAAAACAAAAAAACAACCCCCTTCCCCGTGCTGGCCAGCTAGCACCTGTATCTGTCAACACTAAACCCCCTGGCCGTCAATCAAACACGGTTCTGCCAAAGTTCTGACGGCCCTAATGATTTGACTGTGAATAGGAACAACACATCAAGCGGAATCATAAAGGAAGAAAATGGGGTGGAAACGGGAAAAAACAACCACTCTGAAATCTTGTCTCAGAAGATCCATCTTTCCTGAGATGGGCCTCCCGTTAAATCAGTAGGAATATCTGTCAGAGATAGCCTGCTACACCATTTGGCTGATGTCAAACCTAAATAAACCAGATCAGAAAACCAGCAAGTGGCAGGAGAGAAATGAAGGGGCTTGGAGCAGCCGGGCTGCTGTAACTCGCATGGTTTGCTTGCTGATTTTTTGGTGGGGGGGGAGGAGGGGAGGCGAGTCGTGGCAATCGGCGGCAGTCATTTGCGGTACTAATGTCCAATTCAGCCTTCTTTCATTCTCCTGATTTAGGTGGTCAGAGTGGTCTCGTAGCCGACACGGGGAAGCTGTGCTGTTTAGCAGGCTGTTTAATGGGAAACTGGCAGTCTTATTTCTTCTCTAGATTTGGTTTGTCACTAGGTCTCCATTACATGCCACTCAGCTTTGATGCCTTTGGACAGGACTGATCAAAAGATGTCATTTGACCTACACAGCATGGCAGAAACTTGGAGAAGTCTCATAAAGCGACACTCTGGCTGTAAATAAAATGACATTATTATTTCCTCTCTCCCATCATGTAGAAAAGCCAATTATGGAAATGCACTGCACGTCAATGAAAATACAGCAATCTTTTTTTTTTTTTTTTTTTTTTTTGGAGCAGCGACTGCAGGCATCAGTATTGCAACTCTCCTTCCTGGGAAAATTTGCCCACTGGAAAATGAAGAGGAAGGGGGTGATAGATGTCTTAAAGACACTTAATAAAATCCCGGACAGCCACGAGAAAGTGCAAGTCAGCAAAGCAATTGGAAGTGTAAAATGCAAACGGTTAAGTTTCCAAATTATCTAATAATTTAATCTTTGGTGATTTATATTGTGTCACCAAAATGGCCGGTATCATGTCCCGTGTCTCTTAGCATTTGACTGACAGCGAGGCGATTTATGGTACTAATAACCCCGCTGTACCCACCACTTCTTAAGAGGCCAACTCGAGGGGGGAGGGTTCCGACCTTGTTCCTGAGATTCATTTAGAAGTGATGTCATGGGGCACAATCGTGTCTGCCCTACGTCTGTAAGACAGTCTGACAATTGTGCTGGGTGCTATTTGTATTGTTTTAGAATACCCCATGTTGCTACTGCACAAATCCAAAACAATTTCTACCCCTCCTCTGCATAGGAACTCCTCAGGACTAAATGCCTTCACAAGTCCCTCAGTCGCTTTCTAAGGAGCTTCCGCTGGACACACCTGTGCTACGGTCAGAACTTCAAGCCCCATGCTTGCCGTGCCCACTGAAACAGCCTCCCATTGTTTTGCCCTGGGGGCAGGGACCAAACAGCCCAGCTTCCTGAGTCCCATCTCTCCTCCGCCTTTGAGCATCAAAGTGGTGTGATGTTGGCCTCGGGGCCCTGCAGCAAGATACAGCCTGCCTGGTTCTGTGGCCATGCCTTGTCTGTGAAGCACCACTGGGACCTTCTAGACTTCTCTTATCCAGACCGTGAGAAGGCAGCTCTGGGGTCACCTTTGCAGGACTCTGGGTAGAGGTCAGCCACACAGCAAGGCTTCCCCTCAGGGGGACATTTTAATATTTCTGTAATCGTGGCATACATTCATTTCCAGGGGGGAAAAATTAGTCCTCTGATTTGTGTCTATTTAAATCAAGGAAATGGAACTGTTCCAGAACCACTACATCTACAGGAGAAAGAAAACTTTTTGGCTATGTCAGAAAATTCTTTGACTGTCCCAATTATCTGGGTTCATCTCTTTTTCCTCTGTTAGATTAAGTCATCTCCCAGCACATACTGCAACTACGTCTTTTTCCCCTCTGAAATTTAATTTTAGTACATAATAAAGTATGGATTAAATTTAGAAGCTTCAACAAATCGCAGTAGCTTTAAATAGTATTTGTCATGTCAATAGTAGCAAGGGCTTTCCAAAAAAAAAAAATGGCATTTGTAAGGTTGCAAATTTTATCAAAAAGATTCCCAGGGAGTTCCCCGCCATGAATCCACACTTCTACCGGTGCATCTTGGGAACCTATATGGTACTTCAACTGCAGTGCCCAGGGAGACAGCCCAAGGAAAGCCTAAGTTGCCCCAGGTCTATCCTGGTTTTTGATTTTCCAAAGATATCACATGTCAACATTGTCTGCTCAACTAACACTCATCCATGCATCAGGAAGGCCATGGTGATTACTACGGGTTTTTTATGACCATGAGAAAGCAGATCAACATAGTCTAAAACTGCCTCTTTCTCAGGGCTTCGCGTAACAAAAAGGCACTGGATTCTCATGCAGAGGCCTAATGGTATCAAGAGCTAGAGATCAATGCATTATGGTGAACTCTCCCATTTTCCTCCTCCCCAAAGAGCTTCTACTTAATATCATATCCTTGAACCACACAGAAAATTCTGGAACAGATGGGGAGGTCAGTCACAACAGGTAAGTATGAGGGCCAGAAGGCTCTGGCTCTGGAGGGCGCATGCTTGCACACATCATGGCCTATAGCTGGTCACCTCACCACTGTCTACTGTGTGACTAGTAGGCTGTGAAGCCTGAGTTTTGGCCACCACCCACCATCAGTCACAAGATTCGGGGTGCTGACAAATGCTGACCTCAATTAGGAGTTTCCTCTAGGTCCCCAGGGGCCTCAAGGTCAGAGACTCAGACTTTGCAGGCAACACAGTTTAAAACCAAAAGTGAGGATGGGGATGCTTCCATTCACAAAAGTCCCAGGGCCTGAGTCTGCTTCCCTGAAGATCGTAAGAAATGAACAATCACAGAAAAGCAGAGTAGCATGCATGCAGGAGGCCAGAAAGGCGGATGCTGGGGCTCAGTTGTTCACCAACACAGCTGAATGAACGAGTTCTAGGGGAAAGACAAGATGGCCGACTGCTCCTGAGGAGAGGCTGGCCTCTGATGTCCCCACACACGCACAAACCTGCACATATATGACACACATACACATGAGGCCTGCACATATATGACACACATACACATGAGGGAAGCAACAAAAATAATCCTGCAGCACACAAGGGGAAAACTCCATAGTTAAGCTGTCCTCGCAGGTGTGTTCGGTAAATATAAGTGCTTTATTGCCTTTTAGGCGGGAATTCATGAGCTGTACATAGGGAGGAAAGACGGAATTCATCATCGGGCAAGAATTACGGAGTCTTCCCACCGTCCTGAGTTGGAAGAGGTCTAGTCTAGAGTGAGGGGCTGTGATCAAAGAACAGATTTACCCACTGATATATCATTCCTTACCCCAATATTAAATTTTATGTGGAAATCTAGGAATTTAAAAGCTTCACATTTTTGTGTAATAAAAAAGAAATACAATAGCCTGTTGCTACGCACAGTGACACTTCGTGCAGCAAAGAAAACCATTCTCCTTAGCTACTCTTTGAAATACGACCTAAGACGTCATTTAATTTTTGAAAACCCTGAGGTCATGTAACACACTCTCTCTGTCATTTGTAAGTACATTAACTCAGTGGCCATACGACAGCAAAATTATGATAATGGGCGGCTCACATGGGTCAGACAGGCAGTGCACTTCGTGTTAGCTTCAAACAATGTCAGGACACAGCCCAAATGAGACAGGACAGCAGAGGGAGCAGACTTTACTTTTTCAAAATTATCTTTGCCTGGATCCCATGCATACGCATGAAGAAGACACAGGATCTGACACCAGTGCTGAACGTCAAAGAAGAAATGCCAGCGAAACCACAAATTTCTACCCACACGCTGATACACACACAAACATGCACACACACACATGTATACACACAAACACACATACACATGTGCACACACACATGTATACACACAAACACACATACACATGTGCACACACATGTATGCACACACACATGTATGCACACACATACACATGTGCACACCCATGCATATATACACATATGAGCACAAACATACAAACACAAAAGTGCTTTAAAGTCACAGGTGGAAGTTGAAAGGTCAGGGTCAATTTAGGTCTCCTTCCCAAACAACACTACTATGGTCCAAGATGCAAACACATCCCACAGGTAAAACCACTCTGTTATTCTCAAACAGTAGCATGTTTAATATACCCATATAAAATCAGAAGACGCAGGAAGCCCAAAGGTGTTTTGTTGTGAATGTACGTCTTTGATTAGACTTGTTACAGAGCAAGAGAGGCAGCCGGGGAGATAGGCCAATCACCTGTCTTCCTTACAAGCTTCTGGGCCTGACTTTAACGCTCAGCATCCATGTGAAAAGGCGGGCATGGTGGTGCTCAGGAGTAATCCTAGTGCTGGAGAGAGAGCCAGAGACAGGCAGAGTCCCAAGGGGCACTCACAGGCCACTCAGTCTGTCCCAACCAGAGAGCAGCAGAATCCCAGTGTCTTAGAAAGTAAGGTTAATAGTGCCTTAGGAACAACGCCCAAGGTTGACCTCTGACCTCCATATATATATGTGTGTATACACACACACACACACACACACACACACACACACACACACACAACCTAAAGAGTTTGTCAACTAGAATTCCCCTTCCCCTCTATTTTAAAGAAATAAAAAGAAAACAACAGATATGGATCTAAAGTTTAAAAAATGGAACTTTCTTACAGGACACTTAAGAATACATCTTCCTCTGATCCATGTCCATGGGGTTACATCTAAGAAACGCTGCCATCCTTGACTGCGGGCGGGTGGCTGTACCTCTAATTAGCCTCCGGAAGGCCCTGCCAAAGAGCCCACCTCAGGCAGCCACCTTGATCTCAGGGTAATTTGCTAACTACCTGTGTAGTATCAGAGGGCAATCCCCTTTAAATAGCCCTTCCCCTTTCTTCTCCTCCTCTCTATACTAAAAGGGGAAAAAAAAATCTGTCAATATAATAGCTCCTGGGAGAACTCTGAGCACAAGGCTGAGGAGCACAAAGGCAGAGAAACACCATCCGAATGCAAAAGTTAACTGAACAGCAAAGATAATTGCTAAGATAATTATTTTGATAGAAGCCAGCTGAAAGCTTCAGTCCTGCGTTTCACCGTTCCCGTTAAGGGTAAACTATCCGTTTCAGATCTTTGCTATTCGAATACATATTTACTGGATGACATTTTGTTTTCAATTTCTTTCTGGAAAACAATCATAACAAAACCCAGGGACTTTAAGCGGATAACTAGCTAGGTAAAATTTTAACGTATCTCTGCCGGGAGGATACTATAATTTTATAGACGAGTGGCACGGCCCAACCTTGTGAAGCAAGCTCGCCAGTCTGTAAAGCCCTGAGTTTCACAGGAGAGAGGAAACACAAAGGACACTTTGGGCTATTGTACGGCCAATATCTGCGGCTTCCTCCTCCAGACCTAAGGGGCTGACAATGGAATTTAACGTAGATAACTACTGCAACCTTGAGCAAAGATACAATTACAGCTCAAAAGCATCCCGATTCCAGACTGTTGCTGGAGTCATGGTATAAATCAACAATGTATCCTCCCTTTTCTTCTGCAGACTGCTCCCCTCCACGTACAAAACACAGGATCAAAAAACTTAGTTAAAAGGTCATTTTGTTATTCTCGATGCCATTAAAACAAAACAAAACGGCCTAGCTAGAACAGGCGTGCATATGTAAATCGGCTCAGAGAAACCCTGCTTTTCCTTCACTCTGAGTTATTGTGTCTGCATAAAATGTTGATACCTACACCAAGAATAAGAGAAACCAAAATCTCCATGTTCTAATTGCCAAGACGGAAGTAAGAAACATAGACATGTTGGACGCGGTTATTTCCTCCTGGCACTGTTACTAAAGCCAGTCATTTCTTTAACCGATAAACACGGATTTAAATTAATTCGATTTTGTGAAGGGTTAGGCACGGTACTATTAGCATGTAAGGAAGGGGGGCTTCTAAAATACACAATGGTGGTGTCACAAAATGTATTGATTATTGATAACTCACTTACACTGCTATTTACCACAAAAGGAAAGTGTGTCTCATTTTAAGAAGAACAAAGAAGTCTGAAGATTATTAAGACAGCATTTTTTAAAAAAGGGGGGAGGGGGGCAGAAATGCAGGTGGAGTCTGATCACACGCCTAAGTCAGAGATAAAAGTTGGACGTGATTTTACCAGAGAAACAATGTTAGCTTGATAGATTAGAGTCCTGACTAACAACTCCATACCCTTTATTTTTTAAAACAGCTTTGACCACAGGTGACAGTTTAATTGTAACAGTTAATGAAACCGCATCCTAAACACGCCTTCCTGGAACACGACAGATCACCGTGCAGGCGGCGGGATGCTGAGAAAAGCACAATCAGGAACGAGAACTTTGGTTTCTAACTACGGGGCAAACCTGGCTGGAGTGCCCCCGAGTGAGATCGGCAGCCCGCAGAGTCTCTGTTCCTAGTTGGTTAAACAAAGCAGCTGAGACCCGTGGGCTTGGAGACCCCCAGCAACCTGAAAGTGTCCTTCGGCCCCTTGGAAGAAGGCAGAAGTGTGTGCTAGGCACAGAGCAAGGAAAAATGCCAAGGAGACGGTAGCCACCAGGGTTGCCAGCACACTGTGGACAAAGTGGAACTCCACACAGCAGAAATCCAGCAGACAGGAAGATGTGGGCATGTTGGAGGACCGTTCACGGGACGCTCTGGAGCTGCCTGAGGGGCACTCTTGGGTTTGAGAAGCCAGAGGAGGGTAGGAATGATGCTGATATAGACACCAGGACTCTGGGAAGGTATGGCAGCCGCCACAGGAGACCCACCTCAGCGTGGAGATGGCACACTTTCACCTTCGACGCTACCCAACCCAAATTCATCTTAAAGACAGAAAGTGACAATTTCTCAGGTGTAACGGAGTCCCAGTCCAGGAGCACAGTCTTTCTAAACTGTGATGCATCCAGTCTATCAGCTGGTAACTGCAAAGCACTTGGCGTGCACTAGGCAAACATTTGATGAATCCATGAAAGAGAAGGTATAGGTGTGACTGTCTGTCACACACTTCCACATTGCAGAGTTCCACACAGACCCCACTTGCTTATGTCTGCCATGACGTTTTGATCGTACACTGTTGCACCTAAATAAGTAAATATATAAATAAATATATAAATAATAAATAAATAAATGAGAGGGTATCTCTAGAAGGGTGATGGTGGCCAGAACCTTCTGTGACTCTTACGGAGAGCTGAGGAGTGTTTTCTGAGAACATCTTGGAAACTTGACCCTACCCTGGGAAGCCACAGCAGGCACAGCCCCCACCTCCTGTGGAGAACACCCAGGGAGCTCTTCCCAAGACCGAGGTCCTAGGGTGTGGACTGCACTGCAGCCAGACTCCTGTGGCAGCCACTAGCTCCCCTTCAAGTCAACCTGTGAAGCTCCCTGGGTGCGAATTCGTGTGCGCTCCCACGTCAAAGCTGGCACTTGATGCTCAAGCTAGATAACTCCAGTTCAGTTCCCACATCCCACAGGGGTAAGAGAGAACCAATCCCCGTGCAGCCCCACTGCCCTGTACATGCGTACTGCGACACAAACGTAGCATGTTCTCTCTTCCTCTCAGTCTGTGTGCATCTCTTCTCCACCCTTGTACACTGACAACAAACACTTGAAAAAAAACCTTAAACCTCGTATTTGGCTTAAAGTCCCTAAAGTGAGCCTTCTCCTCAGCCAAGCGTCCTAAGCTCAGAGACGTATGACTCTTAGAGGTTCACCTTCCTCTCGTCAGTCACGGTAAACCCTGTACGGCTACAAAATGAAGAACTGTTTTTAAGAAGGACGGAGCAAATCCGAAGCTTTGGCAGGAGCCATCACAGGCCCAGTGCCAGGATCTAGAGCAGCCTCTCCCAGAGGGAAGCAGCTCTGTGCCCAGTCTCCAGGCGAGCTGAAGATGGGGCTTTCTCTGCCTGCATGGGTGTCTGCTGCTGGGTGATGGCATAAGTGCAGTGCAGGCTGTATGCAAGCATCAAGACTTCCGGCATTCCTGGAGAATCCATCTCTGGAGATGACTCTCTTGTCCTTTACAAGAGTCACTGTAGGTTGTGACAGCCTGGATGCCATTAACCAGCCACGTCTGGACCCTCTCTTGCTGTACATTTGATGGGCCGGTCAACAGTTTTTGCTCATGGGCCCCACTCGTCCCCTCTCTCCACTCAGCTGTGATGTAGGCGGTAGGGTGCCGACATTCATGATCTTCCCTTCTGAGTGGACTACACAATCTGCACTTCCGTGCTTCCTTGAGGTGGGACGTTGGCAGTAACGTATGGCAAAAGGGATGCCGCGTGCTTCCCATTGGCCTTCGAGAACCGGCGTGTGTATAAGCTCACATCCCTCACCCTGGTGTAGGAATCAGCAGCAGGACGGGTGGTATGGACAAGTCCGCTTTGCCCCTCTGTGGGCATGTCCTGGAGTGTACCGCAAGTGTGGAACGTGACCAGAAAAGCATCCTCACCACTCATGGTGACTGACACAATCCTTTACCCTCCTTGTCCTCAAGTGATTAGGATGGCCGCAGCTTGGCTAGCCCGGTCCCTCATGACACAGCCTCTGAAGCGAGCTGAAAACTCTCCTCGCCAGGGGAGGAGAAACACTGGACCCAGGATGAGAGATAGTCAGGGGTGAGGCATACTCCCCACCGCTGTTGGGTTTTAGCCCTCACAGCCCTTGCATGGAGAGAAGGGTGCTATCAAGACAGCAAGAGCTCCCTCCCTTGGGTCCCTTTAATTTGGGAAGTTCCAAGTTTCTCTCGGCATGCCATGTATCGGAGCTGTGGGCTGCAGCTCTGGCTGGCACCGAGGCACTCAGGGAGAGCACTGTTGCAGGTGAGGGTGCCTCTAGCCATGTATTCCTACAAGAATGCAGTGAGGAATCGGGAACTGGTCATCCTTCCCCCAAACCACCCTCCACCAACACTGCTGAAAGTGTGCACATACCCTCCTGCACCTCTCTGACTCAGAAAGGAGCAGAGAAAGGCAAGAGAGGAGGGCAAGAGGAATTGGTACAGTCTCACAGACGTGCTCTCTGCTGAGCCCTCACCTATGGTCCTCTGTGGACCCAGACCCCTTGTGCCCAGGGTGCAGGAAGAATGCACAGCCTTTTCCTTCATGGGACTTAGACGTAGGCTGTGGGAAGGACGCCCTCATCTTACTTGACAGGAAGTAAAATGCTACAAGGATTTTCCTAGAGTGACAGGTCAAATGACAGAGAAAGGCAAACTCGGGTGGACTCCTGTCTTGTTTCTGTGACAATACAAGCAAACGTTTGTTGTCGCAATGACTTTATCAACTAGTGGACAATGGCCAAGGGAACATGGGGTTCTCTGGAGCCGGATGGAAACACAGAAAGGGGTCCTCGGGCTGCTCCGAGTCTCATCCCTTCTCTCATTCGCTCACGTATTCATATTCGGTTCTTTGCCTGGGGAGAAGAGCTAGAAGCAAGGAGCTGATGACAGCAGCCAACAGAACGCAGAGTGGGCATGAAGTCCAAGTGGCCTCAGACAGGCCTCGTACAGAACCTGGAACAGTTTCCACAATCAGAAAAGGGTCATGGGCAAAGCCTTTGGAAATTAAACATGTGCACTGTGGGGCACATGCCTGTAGTCCCGGTCCCCAGAAGGCACAGCTATCAGCAGCAAATTCTCTCATGTCTTACTTCTCATAGCTCTGCCCTCTTAGAGATGAGAGACGGTGCATATGAGGCACACAGGTCACAGCTAGGAAGGTCCCAGATGAATAGGCCTGACATAGATAAAAGTGGGCGCATCATTGCAGTGCACCAAGACCCATAGGTGCAATGGGACCAGGGTATGCTGACACACTGCATCCCAAACAGAGACGCCAAATCACACAGGAGCACGCCAGAGACCAATGCAAGAGTTTACGAAAGTAAAGAGTTTACTTCTGGCGACAGCTTATCTTCCTACCACCAAACCACGGGCATGTGAGTGTGCAAGTACGCAAATGTGCAAGAACGCATGTGTATGCGTGTGTGTGTGTGTGTATGCGTGTTCATTTGGGGGTCAGAGGTCAGCCCTGAGTACTATCTCTCGGGTGTTATTCCCCTTGACTTTGTTTTGAGATCTTTCGCTAACCTGTAGTTCACTGATTTAGGCTAGGGTGGGTGGCCAGTAAATCCCTGGAAGCCTCCTGTCTCTGCCTTCTCAGTGCTGGGGTCGTAAGCATATGACATCACTTCCATCATTTGACACGAGCTTTGAGGATCAAGCTCAGGTCTCTGTACAGCAAGCATTTTGCCAACTGAGGTATCTTTTCAGCACCGGGCTTCTTAGGCAATATAATACCATTTTTTTTTTTTAAGAAATGAAGATCTTTTAACTTAGTAAGTGACATAATATCCTCAGATAATGAATGACTCTTATAACATTTTCCCGTAGGAAGCTGTGCTCTCCCAAGCTCTCCCTATTATTCCCAGCCAACTCTTGCCCTTCCTCCACCTTGCCCAAGCCAGGATTCTGAAACATGAGCAGAATCGCATGTTTCTCTTTGGCAGACGACGAGGACGAGGAGAGGCACGGTTTTATCGCGGCAATAAAAAGGACCCCATCACTTTAAAATAGTTTAGCATCTTCTGTATGTATTAAGGCTTTTGGTAAATGTTTCGAATGAGTTACTGCCGTAGGAAGGAAATCACATGCTATCTGTGGCCTTGAGTGGTCCGTCCGTGAAGAAGGCTAGTTCATTAATGATCTCCCAACTGAAGATCAATTTGATAAAGCTTTTTAACTGTCTTCTTCAAAACTGCGGCCAATCGCAGCAAGGGCCTGAGCCTCAGGGATGCAGGTCCAGTAGTGCTCCCACATACATCGTCAGGACAATAAATATACATCATGGCTGCTTTTGGATATGTAGGCAATAACATCAAGTTATCTGGGTATTTAAAAGCTATGGCATTTCCCCATAAGTCTGTCATAAGTAGAAATACTTCCTCTGAAATAACACAGCTTCAAGATGAAAACCAAAGTCTTCATTTCAAGCATAAAAAATGACTCAAGCCACCCGGCTAACTATGGATGCGTGCAGAGAGGTAAAACGCATCCATGTGGCATGTATTGCTTTGGGGCTCGCTGGATATATGTATGTGTATGTATATGTGTATGTGTATGTGTATGTGTATGTGTATGTGTATGTGTATGTGTATGTGTATGTATATGTATATGTATATGTATATGATTGTGTGCAATCACGGACCTTCTAAACCACAGAACTCCAAACAGAAAAGGTGTCTATTGCAAGAAGGAATGGGAAACTGTTCCTTCCCACAGTTCTGTGCAGATCTCCTGAGGGTGGCAGTGAGTTCTTCTTGGCCTGGCTTTCACCATGATCTCTCATTCATACCTGAATAGCGAGAAGTCTCTCCTCTCCCCACTCTGTTCTCTTGAAAAAGCCATACTCCCCCACCGACGGCCCATACGATTGTCCTTTTTACAACATTGCTTTTCTAGGGAGCAGAGAAATACCTGCATCTGTGGAAATGCACTTGTGTGCTTAGTTAAGAATCCTCCGAGTGCCTCTCTGCACTAAAGAGCTTGCATTCTTACCTTGGCTGGTATCCCTATGAAAATAGCACCCAAATTAAATTCCTAATAAATTAAGTTAATAATTCACCTTCGTTAAGTAATTTAATTTCTTTCGTGGGCAATAAATAGTTCCTATGACATTCTTCCAGGACCTAAGTACAAATGTTATTTTTCTTCATTACTTCAGCTTCCTCCCGAGTACTAGAGGTAAAATGGCCAGGCGGAGAAGTGGTCTGTTTGTTCTCTTTTGGTTTTGAAACTAGAGCACCACTGCGACAACCCCATGGTGCTCAACGGAGATCAGGTGCTTCGGTGGGTAATTAATCTAAGAAGTAAATTGCTGGAGATGCTAAAATTTGGGCTTCATCCCTATCGTGTATGCTAAGTCTAAACATAAACTTTATATTTTTACGTGATTCTATGTGAATGTGTATAAATATCATACATGTATACGATGTATTACACTCCTACCCATCCCCTAGCTCCCTGCTCGACTCCCCCAGACCCCACCTCTCACCCTAGCCCCTCCCAATTCCGTGTCCTCTTTTTACCTCCCTTTAAGTAGGCTGTTGTGCCCATTTAGTTCTGCCTCTATGTGTATGCATGCGGAGTCACCCACTGGGACGTGGTAACATACCAGTACCCTTACCCCAAAATAAAAATGTCTATTTCCACCTGCTTCCATCAACTGGCACTCACTCCGCAGCTAGCGGGGGAGCCTTGTGTATAATGCGTATTCTAAATATACATTTTTAACAATTAAGAGAAGCATGTACCTATTAAAACATACAAGTGACATTTCCCCCAATACCTACACTATTATTAGATATAATGGTGTGCATTAAACATAAAATAAGTGCATATTAAGACATGACAGTTGGCTTACATTACATCTCCAGCTATGTTGGGGTAATGGACTGTTTACAGTACACACGTGGTCATATGCATGCATGCAAATAGCATGTTACCTGCTTGTAGCATATTTGCTTCATGCTGAGCTACGTATGCTCTAGTAAACCTGAGTCTATGGAGATAAGCTTACGTGCGTATCTAAAGTCTGCTCGGTGCCTTTCTGCATTAAAGAGCTTGCATTCTTACCTTGGCCAGGATCCCTATGAAAATAGCACCCAAATTAAATTCCGTGTGAAACAAATTCACATGGGTTGTGGAACTGTCCCAGCTCAGCCAGGCATGGAAGAGCTCATTGCCTCCACGGACCTACAAGGATGAGAGCTAACAGTGAATGGGTAGTGGACTAAAACAGTCCATGTGTATGTGTGGGGTGTGTGTGTGTGTGTGTGTGTGTGTGTGTGTGTGTGTGCGCGCTATCCACTTCTCAATGTTGTGTGAGAAAGAGCACCCAAGACGGTCGGGAGGAGGAGAGGAAAGGCAGATGAGGAGAACAAAACCAAGCACTTCTAGCCAATGCCACTCAAAACATCCATACACTAAAACAGATGCTTGGTCACGAGAAATTACACAGGAGGCACCCCTATAAAATACAGGAGGGGGCGTTGAGGATTTGGCCCAGTGGTAGAATGCTTGCCTAGCAAGCACAAGGCCCTGGGTTCGGTTCCCAGCTCCAAATTAAAAAAAAAAAAATACAGGAGGGATGTATAGGGTCCCTTCTTCAAGGCACATCTCAAAGTACAACTACAACCGACAGAACCCAAGTGGAGATCACTGTGGGAAGCTGTGCGTTCTGGATAATAGAGGTTTCCCTTTCAAACCAAAGTTTTATGTATATATTAAGGATGTAGGTACTAGAAAATCTATATGTAATATATCTGGATTTGTTGCGGGTTTTTTTTTTTTATACCATGTTGAGTACAGATTAAGTCTTCCAGAAAATGGAAATAAAACTTGTGAGCGATAGTGATTGGCGCCTAAGGTGAAGATCTACACCAAGTCTAATGGAGGCTCGCCCAACGTGTCGCTCACGCTGCTTACTCTTCCTCCTTCCTTTTGTCTCCTTCTCGGTGTCTGTTACGCCATCTCCTCCTTTCTCAGTTACTGGGCACCATTCCCAACCGCCTCAGTCTTACAACTTCCAATCTGCTGGAGCTGAGAGCAGACATCCATGAATATTACAATCAAGGGTGACAGAAAATCAGGTTCAAATGGTGGGTAAGCACCGTGGTGAACCCCACCGCTCGGTGCATCGCCTTCCGACACCTCACCTCTGGTTCTTAGCCCTGTTTGGGGAGACACAGATGGCCATTACTGCCTTGATACATTTCTGACGTCTTACTATGTTTTCAAAAGTGTATTTCCTTATTAGTGCCCGAAAGCCTTATTAATGTATTACAGCACTCTATTATCCCCAGACCCCTGTGCACAGACAGGGAACAAACAAGGTCAGAGACACAGACCGTCCTGCTAACAGCGGCACAAAAATGTCTCTGTCAACTCATGTGCTTTCCCTCCCAGACGGCGGCGGCACGTTGTGAGAGATACCAAGGTGTAATTCTCGCTTTAAAAACAAAAGAAAGCAAATAGTGGCTGGAGAGATGGGTCCGCTGGTTAAGCATTCGCTGCGCACGTACGTGGGTAGGCGTTCCATCCCCAGCATTCGTAGAAATACCAGGTCTGGTGGGATGGCCTAGAACCCCAGCTCCTGCTGGGGAGGGGAACAGGAGGCTCTCTGGAACAGAACCAATGCACTGGCCAGCAATATGGCTGAAGAGATGAGCTCCAGGTCCAGTGAGAGACCGTGTTCCGAAGGGAAGGTGGTAAGCAGGAGTTATCAACCAACCTCCGGCCTCTATAGGCAAAGACACACATGGTCATGGGCACCACACACAGAGAGAGAGAGAGAGAGAGAGAGAGAGAGAGAGAGAGAGAGAGAGAGAGAAGAGAGAGAGCGAGCAAATATGATGAGGTAATTATTTTATAGTCGATGAAAGATGACCAAAAGAAACCACCCCCCAAGCATATCGATATTGCAGCAGACATGAACACAGCCCCCAAGGCCCTAGGACAAAAGAAGGCCCTGAGCCCTCACCGGGGACTAGACACACGCCATGAAAATAAAAGCCCAGAATACAAACGGCTATGATTCCCTAAGTTTTTAAAGATTTATTCACTGCTACCGGATAATGCTGACTTACTGAAAAACTGTAAGTATTTATAAAGTGACGCTCAGAGGAGGCAACAGCAGAGGCATCCCTAACCCGGAAGGCTGAGCGGACTGAAGGCTGAGGGAACCGGAGGATTTCATTATTAATGTGCCTTGTGACAATCAGCCTCAAACCCCTATCAGGTGGGCACCTTTTATATTCAAATGCGGTTCTGCTCCCTAATTTGTGGTATCTGAGCCCTTCTTCCTGCCAGCACACTCTGGAAACTTTCACTTTCAAGACGCTCAGGGTTTACAGACCAGGCGAGGGTCTCCAATCCCCGCCCTCGTCACCTGTGTCCCACTGTTCCCAGACCAGGCAGGAGAAGCCCTGCCCAGACCCCACACAAACACTTATATCTTAGTCATGGCTCCTAGGTGGGTATTTGCATGCAGAAGACATTTTAAGACACCATCATCAACAAAAGATACTAATGAATTCTTTTCTTCTAAAAATCCGTTTGTCATTGATTTTCACAGATGTTGAAAAGGTGCCATGTTTTCTCAAAATAGAATAGCTGCTACATTAGGCCATTAAAAAAAAGAAAAAAAAAGGAAGAAAACCTAGATTGTACGATCACACACAAAGACAAACAGGAGCCTCTGTTAATATAGAAAGCTAATTAGGAAGAAAACAAAATTCAACAGCACAGTAACACAGCAATAATAACCGTCTAAAAATACAACAGAAAAGCAACTCCATTCATAAAGAGAAATATCACGATAAATAACCGAGGGCCAGGCAACGGCAAATAAAATAACCCTTGAGTAAATTTGAAAATATATCCATTTTACTTTTAGGACCAGAAAGTTTATTATAGGTATGCCAAGTAAATCTGAATTCATTTGTTAATGTAATACCATTCCAATAAAATCACCTAAAGTACTATTTTAAGCTGACAAATAGTTCTATGGTTTACTCAATACAGATAAACAAAAGATACACCAAAGGACCAATGGCCACGGGGACAGGAAACCACGGGCCATCTAAAATACATCATAAGGCCATAATAATTCCAACAGGGGATACAGATTGGAAACAGAGAACACCCCCTAGTAGGAATATAGTTTATATTGAGGATAGCATTTAAAAGTCAACATAGAAAAAAAAAACAGGTTTTTTTTTAATGGCATTAGAAAAAACTGCTTCTGCAAAGTAACGGTCGCAGGCCAATCTCACACCAATTCACAGCCATCAAATACTTAAATACAGAAATAAATAATAAATAAATCCAAGAAGATAAATCCGAATGTTGAAATAATCTTGAGAATTGGAAGGAGGTTTTCAAGTGTTCCTTTAAAGGTAGAAGCGACACAGACAAGGGCCGTTCGAACCACATAAAAAAACATTTTCGTACGTTGAAAAATAAAATTCCACCACCCACAAAAACCTGTGTAAGTAGGGAAGGCCGGCTGGCAACGAAGGTACTAAGATAATTTAAAGCATCTAACACCTCTGACCTGACAAGTTTTAATTGTAGAAATTTATCAAGAAAATGACAAGACGATCGCCAAGTTATTAATTACACACAGTTGTTTACAAGTGTGGATCTGGGAGTGATCCAACCTTCCAACGATCCTACACTCCATATTGTCATGAAGAGCAATAAATGAAGTGCAAAAACACAGTGAAAATGGCATGCAGTGCACATGTGAGATACGATTCACGCATGTGGTGTACATGTGAGATACGATTCAAGCATGTGATGTACATATAAGGCATGATCCAGGATGCAGTGCACATATAAGACACGATCTAGCGTGCAGTGCACATATAAGTCATGATGCAGCATGCAGTGCACATATAAGACATAATCTGGCATGCAGTGCACATGTAAGACATAATCCAGACACATAGAAAGACACATATGACCGTTTCTGGATGGTAGGATTTCACGTCAGCTTCCTTCAGTTTATGTGTGTTCAAACCTTTCCAGAATAAACATGTATTGTCTTAGAATAAACATGTATCATGTCTTATGTATCATGTACATGTATCATGTATCATGTCTTAGAATAAACATGTATCATCTTAGAAGTCACTGGAGGCAGCAAAGGCAGTAGGGACTATTTTTCAGTGTCAAAGCTTCCAGGGGATCATCTACAGCTATCTTCTAGAAAGATGAGGTAAAGTCGCTATTATAACTTCTCGAAATCAACAAGACAAATGAACAAAGCAACAGAAAAATGAGCAAATACCACAAGCAAAACCAATTCAGGAAGGAAGGGAGGAAGAAACCCCCTCGTCTAATAAAATACGCGGGGGGGGAGGGGCATTCCACCCTCACCTGCGATCCAGGAAACCGACGCTGAGACAGCACCGACTAGCAGCTACAGAGCTCAGTTAGACGTGTGTGTTTTCACAGGCTGCAACTCGAAAGGTTCCTGGAAATATTTTGAAGTCTGATTTGCGAGAGGTGCCAATGCTCAATCAAAAAAGGGGGAAAACAAAAAAAAAAAAAAAAAAAAAAAAAAAAAGTGCCTAGAGAGATAAACTGTGGAAATGAACAAAGGGGTTATGTGTGTTCACAATGCAATGAGTGAAAAAAACTGTCAAATGCCGATTGTCACGTGTGCTTTGAAAATATAAAGGGACACAAGATATAGAAGAAAAGAACAAGAGAAAGGTTCTGGGGGGATTCGGATAAAAATGTCCACAATAGTAATATCAGGTAAAGTGCTATTTTCCAAATCTCCCATGTACCGTGGAAGAAGAAAATACTACATAATTGAGGAGTTAGCTGCCCGTGATTATTTTACGCAACTAGACATACCAGACAGCGTTTTCTGCGAAGATGGACTTCACCAGGAAAGATGGAACGGCTGAACAAGGAAAGGCTTAAAAGCCTGCAGCAGGCAGAGTGCACTCAGGATACTTGCAGAGCCTAGGTTAGCAGCTGTGCTCTCTGGGAAGAGCTTTTCCCTGCAATCCTGCAGGAACTGGTGTCCGGCAGCTGGCGTCGGGGCCTCAGCCACACTCAACCACACGAGCTGGGGGAGGAACTTGGCCTATCTGAGTTGGAGCCCTCCCAGGGCCCTCAAGAGGAATCTCATCCAAGATGGCCTCACTCTCTCCGGTCTCTGCATGCCTGACTGTATCATTGCTATGAACTGTGACTTCCGATGTTTTTTTATTTCTTGCAGGACCTGTGAACCTTTGTCATTACTACGAACTGCCTTCTGTGGGGACCAAAGACTCTGCATGAAGACCGTTCTTGGACTTCCATGAAGGATCGACCTTACCTCAATGGAGACAGACCAGCAAGCCAAGGAGACAGGGCCGATCACCCCCTAGCTGTCTAGCTTGTCAGTCACCCATTCACTCAGCAAACACTTACTCTCTGTCCAGTTGGCCAGGCACTGCCCAGGGCAGGAAAGGGAAATGGGCCCCGACTTCCAGCTGCCCTGGCTCCTGCAGGAGGGCTGATCTAGGGGTGCCAAGTGTAGAACTGGCTAGGACGACAGCTAGCCACTGCAGTGGAAGGATAAAGCCACAGACAGAGTAAAGCCTGGGAACTCTGCTCCATCCGCAGCCCTCCCAGCCCTGGGTTGGGGACTGGAGGAATTTGAGGGGTGGGGTGTGCAAAGGCAGAACGCAAGATTCCTCGCTGGGTGGGGCACAGCAAAAGACAACCGGCATCTCACCCTGTGCCACAAACTGAGGAGCTTGAGGACCTGACAGGGCTCCTCAACTCCCAGAATGGTGCCCGGGGCAGTGCGAAGCCTGCACACTTAGCCTTTCTTGCACCGTAAATTCACGCCGTGGGCCAGCACGGCAAAAGCTATAGCTGTGCCCAAGCAAAGATGGGCTCTTAGGCTATTTGATCCAGGTACAGGAGGTGCTGCCTGAGCCAGGTCCCGGAGAACAGTCCAGGTGAGGCGAGAGGGACGCCAAAAAGACTGTGACAGCAGGGTGGACCTGCAGCCACCGGGCCACCTATATAACTTCCTGTCCCCCTTCTACGAGTAGACAGCTGAGGTTTCAGCCTGCTGGAAGGGGGTGGGAATAGCGTGTACATCACTGGTTTGTGTGTTGCTTACCCAGGACACCCTGGCTTCTGCTGACAATTCTAGACCTGTTGTAAAGAGCCCTAGGCTGGGTCTCCCAACACTCAGGAGAGCATACGGACACGAGAGCGTACCATCGGATGTCCCTGTTATGCAAACACGCGACACGCAGTGAAGATAGAGAAATATAAATGGGCACGGAAAAACGCGCGTGTCACGCTGAACCCAAGTGTTTGCTTCCTAAAATGTGTATTAAAATGAATTCCAAATGAGAAGAAAAAATTTTTTAATTAGTGGTTGCTCTATTTTCTTTCAGTTCAACCTTCCATTAATACGGGCCAATTAACTGTCAAGTGTATTTACAAAGATATCTTTTTTTTTTTTCATTTGCCGCTCTGTATTTCTAAGTTCATCATTACTCAATCCATCTAATAATAAAACAACCTTTGGATTATATAAAATAATGAATGAGCACCTAAGCGGTCCCAAATTAATGCTTGAAATACACACACACACACACACACACACACACACACACACACACACATGAGGAGAATCGTGGAAGAAACCGGTAGGCCGGGATCTGTTACTTCCTAGACACGCCTTAGGATTAATGCGATTCCATCACGTTCCACAGCCACCCTTGTCACGCATTTCTGAAGGAAAAGCCCTCATTAAAAGCCAGCGTAATGACTAAGCCTGGCCCAGGTAGGAATTTTACACTTGAGGTAGAATGATTACTGGGGCCACTGGTATTGTGACCAGGGGGAACCTGATGACTGTTTACCTACTAGATGCTCTCTGCAGTATTTAACAGATTCCTGTAAGCTCTCCTCAAAATAAACTGGCTCTAGAACTCTCTCCCCTCCCAGACTTCCTCCGAGAACACAGTCTTCCCCGTTCTTTATCCTTTCATTTTGGAAAACAACGTCCTGTTTCTCTGGTTTTTCAAATGCCACCAACCGGAAGCTTGCGATTTACTTTCACTTTGCCTGCATTGTGGCCCAGAACAAAAAAAACCTTTTCCATTCTAATTGAACAGGAAGTTAAAAAAAAAAAAGATGAACTAAAATCTAAGCATTAAACACACACACACACACACACACACACACACACACACACACACACACACACACACACACACCAAGTACATTTAATGACGAAGTCACCAGTATTCTCAGACTTCGCAGGCAGAACAAAGTTGCATTCCACCTCTGTGTGGTAGCACGGGTAGGAGCTCACGCTCGTGTGTGGTTACTTTCCTGGGTCTCCCCTTCTAATTATAAGAAACGCAGAGTGCATTAGCAACCTTTAAAACGCGGTTTCACCTTGTGATCAGAAAACCACTTTCCTGGAACAGGCTTAGCGAAGCAAGCCCGAGTTTTCAGAGTGGGGGACAGGATGCTATCCAAACTGAAATTTCAAGGCAAGGAGTGATCCTTTCCAAAGTGACGTAAGTCCAGAGAGAGGCAATTCGGGCAACTGCCTCTTAACATCTGCCTGAAGTCATCAAGGCCATTACATTCTGCTGGTTATACAATCTGCTGTTTAACCAACTTCGTGCAAAAGCATGGTGAGAGAGCGTATTTAAACCCAAGGGCAAAGGGACTCCACTAACCATGAGGGGAAAGCAGGGCCTCCCTGCACCCAGGCACAGCACCCTCCAGGTTACCTCATTCCCCTGAACCCGCCACGTGGCCTTTTCAAAGAGAGGACAACAGCCCAGCCAGACCTGACCACATGGTTCTGGCCACCATGCCAACCTGCATCACCTGCCATTCAGCACTGGCATCTGCAAAGGTGGAAAGTAGGTGGTGCATTGAGGTGGCGAAAGAAAGAAACCAAAAGAGTGCTTTTGGCTAGCTTGGCGTTCCCATCCCTGGGTTGAAATTCACAGGGGTGTTCTCCCTGAACAAGGAAGGTATGTAGAGCTCCCGATGGCTGGAGCAAAAAGGATTAGATACCTCCCCGACACTGCAGGCTTCCCTGTGGAATAAATCCTCCCCTCCCTCTCACTCCCCTGCATTTCCAAGCAGGGCTTTAGCCCTCCATTATTGTGAATGTTCTTTGGCCCACAGCAAAAAATATTGACAAAATTCCGCTTTGAAGACAGTTATTGTCTCTGTGTACTTGATAGCAGCCTTCAGAAATTCACCTGCTGACATTAAATCCTTGAGTTTGGGTGAGCGGAGAGAGCATTTGCCACATCTCAAGCCCTTCCACGGTAGCAGCAGCAAATCAAATTATTCCTTCAATTAAACTAGCTTTGTGCCTAAAAGGAAGAGCGGAGAGAGGCCACGGGCTTCTCCCCCTGGCGTGCGACCCAAGCCATCATCCTCTCTAAACCCCACGATTCCGGGGTGATCTAATGGCTTAGTGTTCTTGGGTGCTGTAGCTCATAAAGGTAAATCTGCTATAGAGATTTCAGTTGCACTGCGTGCTCTGAGCTGGCAGGGGACGCTGATGGAGCCAGGCATGGGGGTACACGTTGATCAGCCTGATGTAGGTCTCTCTGACTCTGCGTGTGCGCCTTTCTGTCGGCCATCGCTCCCTCCCCCACCTCCCCTTCCCCACTCATTACCCATCCCTGTCTGTGCACCCACTGCACTGCACTGCAGTCAATGACACTGCATTCATTCCTGCTGAACACTGACATCCCCACCTCCTGAGGGAAGGAGGGACCAGCCTCCATGCCTGCAGTAGGGTTGCAGGACAGCCCAGGGTAGCCCATGCCTACGAGCTCACTTGCTTCCAGAGAGCTAGCTCACAAATGTCCCGTGTTCAACTCCACTCGAAAAACATCCAGCTCAGAAGAGCAAACCATGAACAGCCCCCTCTCCGACGAGGATGCTCAGAGAGCCGAGAAAGGCTGAAAAGGACGTGAGCACATGTTCCCGGGAAGATAGAGATCTAGCCTTTCCACGGCTCTGTTTGTTCCACAGGGTCCCATTGGCAGAAGTCAGAGATGGGTCCAACCCAAGACTGCATCCCCAAGCGTAATGAGAACCATACTCAACGAAATAAAACGCCACCTCCCCTCTCCGTCCGCAAAAGGAGCAGCCATTAAAGAATATCGGTATCTTCTGCTGCGATTATGAATAACTGGTGACAGAAATTAAATGACAGTTATTCCGTAATGAAGCCGTGGGTAGGGAAATAAGATTCCCTCACTCGTGCCTCTGGTACTTGCCTGGGAGAGACGGGAATCCTCGACTTAGAACACAACCTGCAGCTTGAATGGGCAAAGTTTAAAGGGACAAAGGGAGAGGGTTTCACTAAAATAAAAATAATAAAAATAAAAATAAAAAAACAGGATAAAGTGAGAGACTCCAGAAGCTTTCAAAACAGGAAGCTCGGCATAGAGTCCTAAGAACTAAGGAGACAATACCAAGCATCTCTATGCCTTTCAGAAGTCGGGGGTCCGTGTAAATGCCCTCCTTTTCCAAAGGGGCATGCTGAAGCCCCGAGCACCATTTGTTTCCCTGGCCGTCGGTAGCGTGGACCATTTTCCTGAAGCCAGCTTCTAAAAATACCAAGAGGAGTTCACCCCTCTGCTTTTCTCTTTTTTTTTACCTAAAGGCAAAAAAGTAAATCCAGTTTCTCTTCACAGATCCGCAGGCCTGGTTTTAATTTGCGCAATAGTCCTTTTGATAACAATGCCTAGTTAAAACATCCATTAAAAGTCTGCAGCAGGCATTTAATGGGAGGAAAATCTAATAGGGCTCTACTGGAACTCCTTCATTAACTTTTAAAAGAGTTCTCTCCTAGAGCGCTGGGCGGAGGTGTGGAGAGAAGTCAGAGACAGACAGCCACAGAGGAGAGGGGAGAGGTTACGTACTCTACACACTCTAGCCTGGGGTTCTTTGAAAAGAATTAGGTTAAATACTCTTTCCTTTTCTCAGTCATCCAAACCAAGCCTTACTAGAATAAGGCCTCAGCCATTGTCCTCAAGTCACAACAGTGAGAGTCACTGTCCAGGGGGCAATAGGAATCATAGGTCAACAAGACACTATAAGCTTCACGGACCTTACAGTCTTCCCAGAACACCACAGCAGAACCTTAGAGGCCTTATATAACTCTAGAACTTTCCTCCCAAGCAAAGGCAAGCACTGAGCCAGGCTATCAGAAAGACCCCAGGAAGAGAGGCTCCTACCTCATTGTCTGATCTGACAGCACATGCTTGTGAGAAAAAAAACCTCGGGGCTGGGGATTTAGCTCAGCAGTAGAGCGCTTACCTAGGAAGCGCAAGGCCCTGGGTTCGGTCCCCAGCTCCGAAAAAAAGAACCAAAAAAAAAAAAAAAAAACCTCAGATCTGGGCTTCTGCTCCAATGCCTGGCTTGGGGACTTGGGTCAGCTCGTCCTCCTCTATATAAATGAAGTTTGTGGTTAAGCCAGCATGGCATCATGTTGGCTAACACGTGGTTTTCCCAGCATGGAAGCATCTTCCACTATGCTAAGAGAGCCAACAACAGTGGGAAATCAACCTCCCTCAGAACTGACCAGTGCTTGGGGAAAACCGGGGCTCCTAAACAGGAGCTCCACCACGGCTTGGCTCCTCACTGCCTTCACCCTGCCTTCCGCTCAGCGCTCATGACAACATCTCTTTATTTCCTAGAAATCCGTTGCCTTTCCTTCTGATGTTAACAAGCTGCATGGGTTTTGAATGGTGTGGCCCTAATTTTCCATGAGCCGTGCCCTGTCGGGAATGCACGTAGCTAAGTGCCTGCATGGAGACCCTATTGATAGCTTTGAGAAAAGGCAGATTTATCCAAGTTCAAATGATGGCTGTGTTCATATATTTGGGCTCCTGGACTAATTTAAAGTTGCCAAACCAAAGGATTTATGCCCCCAGTGAGAATGTAGAGTATATGTCATTCTCTAAAGTCTGACCATTCCTCAACTACCCCTACCGATTCTGCCAAAAAAAAAAAAAAAAAAAAAATCTGGTACAGACATGGCAGACAAGGGTCTTTCTGGGCTGCTGTGTAAAACCACAAACCCACTTTATTCGCCCTGCTGCATAAAAGCCACTGGTTTTCAAAGAGCCTTTGTCCACTCACCGTCCCTCATTCCGTAACCCACCCAGCCAAGAGGCAACTTTCTGGGCTAACTCCCCGTGACAAGTTACCTGAGATCACCTGCATTGCCTGACTTGGCTGAGCAATGTTTGAGGGCTGTCTCAGTGATTAAGAGCACAGTGTTCTCAACCAAAGGACCAGAGTCTGAATCCTACCACCCATGTTGGATGGTTCACCACTGTCGGAAAATTCAGTCCCAAGGCATCCTACACGCTCTTCTGGTCTCCATGGGAACCTCCGTGTATGGTATGGGTGTGTACTCACGTGTACACATGTGCACACATGCACACTTACACATACACTTTTTTTAAATGTAGTTTTGTGCTTGCCTTTTCCCACTTGAGATTTAAATGCTAATAGACCTACAGCTGATTTATTCCTCCAAATAAATACCCAGTAGATTAAACCTTGGGCATGGAGATGCTCAGATATCGTTGAAGAACGGGCTAGAAATATGCATGACTGTGAGGATGACCCTCTGACCCCCAGTGGACGTGGAAACTGGAATGAATGAATGGACCTGCCCAGATACCTACAAACTCTGCTCACCCCGACCTGCCTCAGAACCCCATGCAAGGATGCTCACCCAGCCTAGGTACCCTGCACTTAAACCCCTCAGGCTATCTCCAGGGTTAGGTATCCCTCAGGTTTGCCAAACCCCTGGCGTGTGCACTTGGGGGAAGGTCAGAGCTGGTGTACAGGTTAGAGCTACACTTGTTTGCTGGGAAGGTTCCTCAGAGTGGGGAAGAGAGATACATCCATAAAAGGGGAGGGAATGCGTCCCAGAGCCTAGGCCACAATGTTTCAAACTGATGACTTAAAGGCTAAAAAAAAAAAAAACAAAAACAAAAAAAAAAAAAAAAAAAAACCCCATGAGGCACAAAAGCCAGGTGTCAGGCACAGGACTACTTTGTCTGAGGAGGATGCCAGCAGGAACAGTTTACTCTGCAGTTGTCAAGCTTTACGGAAATGTATTCAAATAGCAAGTGATACACCTTGGTTTTCCTTGGAGTTGTATCACTGAGTCATGTTACAAGTTTCCTGAGGATGATTGAAGGACCCTTCTTTTGTCTCACCTTCCCACCTGGCACAACTGCAGGGCTTCCTGCAGCTGTCAAGTCAGCTCTGCAGATACACTATGTCCTCCAAGATCAGCCGATTCCTTCCCATGTCAGTGTGAGCTCACAATACCAAGCTCAAAATACCGAGGAGTCAAGAGAAACACCGAGTCAGCTGGCTATTGCCAACAAATCTACCAATAACTATTGGGGCGTCAAGCCTAATTAGTAATACCCCTTGAGTAGATTTATAATTCAAAATTCACTTGAACCACTATATCAAGTCTTCAACGGAAATTGCTGTTGACGAGAATTGTTTGTGAACATTTCTATGTGGTGTCTAATGGATCAAAGTTTCCTCCCGCGTACAGGCCCTCCCAGAACCTCACTATGTTACTTCCTTCAGAGGCAGAGAGAGTCTCTGCCAATGCTGTTAGCCTAGTTTTGATGACATCACACTGAATGTCATTGGTCCTAAATACAATGATCTGTGTGGCTTTAGGACAAGAGGTCAGGGGGTACAGCGGCCACATGAAGGCAGGAACAGAGATGGGAGTGGTGTGTCAGAAGTCAAGGAGAAGGACAAAGCCTACCAGAGGCCACAGGATGCAGAGAGAAACAGGGAGGATCTTCCTAGGGAGCTTGAACAGGAAGTGTGGCAATAACGCCTTGATCTTTGCTTATAGCCCCCAGAACCAGGAGAGACTAAATTGCTGCTCCTGTTGCTAGTAGAATTATTACTTTTCCGATCTTAAATGCTTATCCCTACATTACCTGAGACGCAAAGAAGAAATCAAAGACCTTCACTAGGAGAGCTGTGAACGTCATGAAATAACACTGGTAGAAGGAAGTGGCCATGATGGTCTATTCCCCGTGGGCAGTCTCTTCCAGGTCACCCTCTTGTCCTCCAGTTCCTGGTTCAGGGGAATGAATCTGCCCTGACTTGCTCAGCAATGCAGTGAGTGGCTCCCGGACAGGCATGGGAGCCAGCCTCGGCCTGAAGACCCTATGATGTATTCTTAACTATACGTGCTCACATGTGCCTGCCTTCTAGAGGGTACTGCTGGGAATGGGGCAGAAGTGAGGACCTCTAACTCCAGAAACATTCCTACTAAGGAGAGGGCTGGCAGTACCAACCTATGGATATACCCACTCTTGGGAGGATACAATCTGTTTGTGACTGCATCCCACACTCAGTGAAGGGAAGGTCAGTCTACGGGGCCCCCACAGATGTGTCCCAAAGCCAGAGCACATGGTAATGGTCCTACCAAGATGCCATACAGAGACTGCTATCTCAGTATAGCAGAACAGTCACTTCATACAGAAAACACTCCCTGGGCCACTGTCCTAACCATTCAAATAAATGGCAGATTGAATGGCTTATTAAGTCACTGAGTTTTTCTAACCATGAACACTGAGAAGGCCTGTGTTCTGTGACTGTCCTGGCACCGGGACCTGCACTTATTCTGTTGAAGGATCTCATACTAAAGGGGAGGCTGATGCCAACAACAGGAAAGGCTTCTATATACAATGAGACTGCAGCACTCGCCACCACTCTCGGGGGTCCTAGGGTCCAAACGAGCCATAGGAAGGCAGGAGTCGTGAGATGACTCCTCAGTGTGTACACGGATCCGTGTACATGACAGACCATAGGTAAGAGACACCCAGGGGCAGGATAGAAATGGCATTGCTATTAGGGAAAGAGAGCTGAGGTAGCAACCAAGGAGTGGCATATTGAAAGACACAGCACATAAGTGACCGAGACCTTTAAATATGCATGGGTGGGACCTTAATCACTCTGCAAATCACAATGTTTCCTGGGAGTTCTGACAGTGGAGTTTTATACATCACTTTTTGGAGTATCTTCCCAAAACTCCAGGCTTATCCAGGAAGGAGGAAGGGAGGGAGATGTGTATGTGTATATGTGTATGTGGCTGTGTGCATGTGTGTATGTATATATATGTGTGTGTGTGGATGTGTGCATATGTAATATATGTAAATATGTGTATATATGTGTATATGTGTGATTGTATACATGTGTGTATGTGTATATGTGTGTGTAGTGTGAATGTGCATGTGTGTATGTGTATGCGTATATATGTGATTGTGTGCATGTGTGTATGTGTATGCGTATATATGTGATTGTGTGCATGTGTGTATGTGTAATGTATGTGTGTAGTGTGAATGTGCATGTGTTTATCTGTGCATTGTGAAGTGTGAAGTGCATTGTATAGTATGAATGTGCATGTGTACATGGGTGTAGTGTGAATGTGGACATGTGTAGTGTGAATGTGAGTGTGTGTAGTGCGAATGTGCATGTAGCAATTTCTTCTCAAACACTAACTCACTCTCCTTGAAATTTTCATAAACATTATTTCCAAGGAGAGAGTGACAAGCCTAAAACCACACGTGAGAAAGAAATGCAGGGGGAAGTCTTTGAACATGAAATTCCATACTACAGACAGCAGTAAAACGGGTTTAGATTTGCTTGGTAAAACCACAATTTACTTTTTTTTTTAAATGTTAGACTCTCCAAGGATATTTCTATTTCCTAAGGTCAAAAGTTCACAATTTATCTTTGAAGGATAAATTCTACCACTGGGCCCAAGGAAAGGGGCGTTAAACACTTTAATCCTATTTTTCCCATATTCATAACAGATGACAAAGAAAGCTAGGGAAATGAATGGCTCTGCCACAGATGGAGAACTGTCAAGAAATACGAGGTTTTCTCACGACGGGAAGCATGCCGGGTGCGTGATCTGAGTCTATTCTTTCTAGCAGACATATGTATGTCTTGTGGAGGAAAACAGAAGCCTAATATATATATGTATGTATATATGTATATATGTGTGTATATACATACATATATAATTTAATAATATATAATATATATTTAAAATATATTTTTAAAGGACTGGGGCCTTTATCTCATGCAGAGATCTGTCCAATTGAATGAGAATTTGTTTCACAACTAATAGCCTAAAAGAAATTTTATTTTGGAATTTAAACCGAATGAATGGTTGAGGTCTCAACATCTTTCCATAATAAAATTAATCTATCATCACACAAATAAAAAAAAAAAAGAAACTACATGTGCACACACACACAAATATATACGGGCACATACATGCACATACACAAATATACCTTACAGGTATACCACAGGAGCTTAGCTTTGAGTCTCCCTTTAAATTTGAATTAAAAATAATTCATCTGGTACTGGGTGTGGTGGTTCACGCCTATAATCGTAGCACCTGGCTAAGGCAGAAGGGTTACTTTCAGTTAGAAAGCAACAGGGCTATATAGTGAGTTCCAGACCAGTCTGCTAAGAGCTAACAGCCTGCCTAAAATATTTTTTAAGACAGAAACACTGTCAGCTACACATAAAATTAAGACAACTATCTTAACAAGCAGGATTTAAACAAATATGGACATACTATGGTACCGAAGCCTCAGAGCCCCTTTGTGGGAGACCCACACGGCTGAGAAAGCTTTAGCCTGCTCCTCCTACCTTCCTTCCTCCGTTTCCCAGTGGCGTGAAAGGAGCAGGAAGAGAGCGAGGAAGCTGAGCTGGTCTGACAGTACACATGAACAGACAGTCTGGACCATCCCCTGTTAATTTTGCTAATAAACGGGATGATGGTTCTAGGTAGCCAAAACACATAGGAAAATATATGCCAGGCAGCTAATTAATAACGATACATTATTTTGCTGGACTTGCCATGGTTTTGGCTTCTTAAGGCTTGTTACTTGCTGTAATTTCCTCTCTCACATGACTCACCCTTTACACAATGTACATAATCCTGTGTTCTTCTAAAAGACCCCCTTCAGAAAATCCAGGGCTGCCCATGATGAAAATGCAGGCTACCTGGTCCTCATTTCCTACAGGTAAACCTATGATGTTGTTCACTCAGCGTCTACTGGGAGCTCTGAATAGGATACAAGCCCCTGCCCTTGGCCCACAGTCGATTCCACTCTAAGCACACTCTACCCATGCACAGAGAACAAAATCAACATCATCCGGTAGGCCCTCTTCCTTGGACACTGTAATTTCCTGTCCCAGTTAGCCAACTTTTAATAGTAAACCCAGAGCTCCCAGCATGTCCCTGCCTGCAGCCGGAAACAACCCACATCAACTCTACACCGACATCTGTGCACAAGCAGTTCTGTGCTGTCTAGAGCCATTCCGTCCACGGTGCCATGGCCACCTCACAACAGTGGCATCCTGCCCACCCATGTGGAACGGAACGTCATTTGCCTGCCCACGTTGCAGAAGCTGACATTAAACGTTGGCAGGTTAAGAGAGTAAAGGAAAGTGAAATGGAGGATGATACTCAGTTTCTCCTGCAGCGTAACACTGGAGTCACTGGGCAGATAAGAGCAGAACCAGCAGACAGTGTGTGTGTATGGGGGGAGGGGTGCAGCTATGTGTGCACACAGACACACTCATGAGCCTGAACATGAGGGGTATGGTTTTGTTCCTATTTCACATATGGGTGTGAAGAGGGGAGTCACTAAGGAGGTGACACAGAGGGTGACACAACCATCTAGAACAGATCTTATGAAACCGTCAAGCCACAACCTGAGAAGCTTCTACCCCAACACCATTCCCTAAACCCCAGCAACCCAAAACGGTGCCAAGACAGGCATGGGTCCAAAGTGGAGATGTTCAGACCTGCCAATAGTTTCAAAGGAATCAGAAACTTCGGGGAGCCATTATTAACCCTATTATAAGGAACCTCATATTCTATAAGCCTCAGTGTATAAACAGAGATAACAGGATCCATAGTAAAATTGAATTACATAACGCAAGTGACAGGCGCCAGGGGTCTGGTTTATTTAGCCACCGTACAACTACACAGGGAGCACTCACCACTTCCCAGTCACTACTCCCTGCCACTGCAACTGCTCTAAGAAGAGCAGCAGTCAGGAGATGAAACCCATCTCCAGAGGGGCTTCCAGTCTGGAGTGGGTTTTGCTCCTAATGCTATTAGACACTGGTGGTTTGCAAAGGCACCCAAAGTGAAGGAAGTCACATCCACCGTTCAACAACTAAATAACTAAATGCTATTTTCTTTCATGGTGTTTATGCATATGTAGTATGTGCATGCCTATGCTGGTGTGTGCTTCTGTGCGTGCATGTGGAATCCAGCAGTCGTCCATCATTCTCTACCTTATTTCTCCATTCCTACGGGTCCTAGGATTATCTCTGTTTCTATCACTGGCCTAGAGTGCGCTGATTACACTGGATTTGCTGCTCAATCAGCTCCAGGGATCCTCCTGTCCATCTGTACCTCCCCAGCACAGGACTACGGATAAGTATACAATGTTGCCCCTAACCTTTACCTCAGTACCCGGGTGTCTGAGCTTAGACTGCAGGATTACTAGGAGCCCTCTCCTCTACCATCCTGTTTCCTTTGTAACAATCTAACAATCCAGAGTGCAAATGTAACAGCTGTACCTTGACAGCAGACATTCTGTCTCCCTGTCCAGCTTCCAGAACAGAAGGCTGAGGAAGCCCTCACCAGGAAGTACCAGCGGCAGGTTTTCAAGAAAATGTGAAACTGCTGGAAGGGCGTCTACCCAAAAAGCCCGCAGACCTTTTTGAGTCCTGGAGGATTAGAAGAGATGAGATCCACAGCCCCGGTCAGATAAGGGCTGAGTTCTGGGTGCCCTGGCACTCTTGGATACTGGCAGGGTAGCTGGGTACATCGTGGGCAATATATCAGCCCTGAATAGATACAGATACGGTGCTAGGGCTTTAGAGAGCCCTCACTGCCCAAACCATAGCTAAGCTTCCCACCTGAGGGTGCAAGAGCTGATAGAAGAGATGCTGGCGGTCAGTCAGAGGCAGGAGAAGCTGGGAGTTCCCCAGTGCCAGTGGCAGAGCAAGGCGGTGAGCCGTTGAGTTATGTGGAGGCAAAGAGAAGAAGGCAGGTGAGATAAATTGGAAAATGGATTTTTTTTTTTGTTTCCCACATTCAATCCTGATAACATTTATTTCATTACTCAATGAGATTTTTACATCCAGGGGATGCATAATAAAATATTTTATATAAAGTTAATATTGATAACCGCTTTAGTCTTTGGCATGCTCTTGCCATCCTGTGAGAGTCGTTATCTTGAGGGCCCTCCTCACAATTTTTCTTTTCCCCAGAATGGTCTGAAAACAAGCAAGTACTCAAAGTAAGTATTTATTGAATAAATAAAGCCGCGAATAAGCCAGCAATGGAAGAAGTGAGCCAGTGAACGGATCTATGGGGTCGGATCATTGCCATGCTCGCAACCCCATTTACAGCGGAGAAATCTAACATTTCACGTGGCACGTGACCCTCTCTGCTCCAGTGTTCTTTCCAGTACACGAATCGGGGCTCCCTTAGATGGTTCCAGATAGGCACTAATGAGAGTCCGAGACCCTTTAGGGCTGTATGCCAAGAAGCCAAGGGGCTTATATGTTTAATGTCAATATTTATTTCTTATTTACATCCCTGGCTTGTTCAAGGATTTAAGGCGGTTTAATTTACACTCAAGAAGGCTGTGCTGATTAAAACCTCATTTTTGTACACATGAAATAATGCGTGTAAAACACCTCCCAGCACCCCCAGGCATCCCCTCTTCACAAGCCCCAGAAATCCTAGGCACTAGAGCCTATAATATATGATATATATATATATATATATATATATATATATATATATATATATATAATTATTACTCAGTTAAAGCAGTTTCTCAACAGACAAACATCTTCCAACGCTCTGGGTCTACAGAGAAAATGAAATAAAAGACGCTGCAGCATACCACAGTATCTAAAATTTATTGTAAAAACCATCTAAAATATCACAGAAACAATTTCTCCCTTGAGTGTTTTATGAGCTGCGAATGCGAAGAAGAAAAATATTTTTACAGATACCTTGAACTAAGTTTATAGAAATATGTATGTGAGTAACTAGGCCATATTTAACAGAAAAGCTAACGGCAATGTGAAAAACCGCTTGGCATTTTCCTAATTCGACTTGGTAACCAACCGACTTGCATAAAAACACAGTAACAAAGGCCATCTCATGCACAGGCATTCACAACCGGCTGGGAGGCGGGAGGGGGGTTGGAGGAGGGGGATCCTTCCACATAGCTGTGCAAAGTCCGGGCGAGCCAGTTAGTGTCCCCAGCCCACTGTTGCCTGTTCTCAGGAACCATATTTCCTATGACTTATTAGATTCTGGAGCAATTGTTCTCTGAAGAGCACAAAATGCTTCAGAATAACTTTTGAAATGGAGAAAACTTCACGCCTATCACTGAAAATTTGTTAGAGGAGGTGGTAGAGAGAGAAGAAGATAGACAGACAGACGGAGAGAAAAATGGAAGCAAAGAAAGAGCCAAGGAGGGGAGCAGCAAGGCCAAGAGGAGACAAGGTGTGCAGGGAAGCCATCATCGGTTGTCATTCCAACATGAGGCTCTGTGAGCTGCCACAGTCCTACCAGACCCATAACCTCTGGCTCTGGAGGTTATGACCACAACTGTGGCTGGCCACTGGGGGCTCATTGACTGTTGCCAGGGAAAAAAATGCCCCCCACCCAGATTTACAGAGCACATCTCAGCTGTGCTCTGCTGATAAAGTGAGGGGACCATTCAGTGTAAACATCTTATAAACACTAGTAAAGGAAGGAGCCTCTATTCACATGCTACCTCCAAGGGAAGGTGTGTGTGTGTGTGTGTGTGTGTGTGTGTGTTCATGTATACCTGTGCTTGTGTGTGTTCATGTATACCTGTGTGCTCATGTGTGTATGTGTTCGTGTTTGTGTATGCTTGTGTGTGTGTTCATGTGTGTGTGTGTTCATGTGTATGTGTGTGCTCATGTGTGCCTGTGTGCTCATGTGTATGTGTGTGCTCATGTGTATGTGTGTGTTCATGTGTGTGCATGTGTTCATGTGTATGTGTGTGTTCATGTGTGCCTTTGTGCTCATGTATGTGTGTGTTCATGTGTGCCTGTGTGCTCCTGTGTCTGTGTTCATGTGTACCTGTGTGCTTGTGTGTGTGTGTGTGTATGTGTGTGTGTGCATGCTTGTGTGTGTGTGTGTGCATGCTTGTGTGTGTGTGTGTGTGTGTGTGTGTGTGTGCTGTGTGTGTGTGTGTGTGTGTGTATGTGTGTGTGTGTGTGTGTGTGTGTGTTCCTTTGGGTATGTGCACATGTGAATGCAGAGATTGATATTAGATATCCTCTCTGCTTGCTTTCACCTTATCCTTTGAGGCTGGGTCTCCAACAGAACCTGGAGCTCCCCACTTCAGCTATGTTGACTGCTATGGTGTAGCTGCCCTGAGATCTGCCTCCCTGGTGTTGGGGTTACAAATGCCTGCTACTGAAACCAGCTTTTTCATGGTCCTGAGGATCAAACCCAGGTCTTCCTACTTCAGCATCAGACACCTTAGCCACGAAAGCCATCACCCCAGCCCTTAGAAAGGGCTTTTAAAGAAATCATTTCATCCATGATTCCCAACCAATTCCCATGAGGAACATCTTCCTCACCCAGCAAGCAGAGTCTACTCCAGTATGACTCGACTACATGAAGTACCGAACGGAACTTGTCCAGTGGAGAATGAAAGGCAGCAAAGCACAAGCCCTCTGTGAGGAAGCACGAACAGATCAGGTCTGGTAGATTGTGCACAGCACTGCATGAGCTACTGAAACCATCTCGTGTGAACCTACTAGAGCATAGTGACCACATGCACCTCCTCTGTTCACCTCCAGCCCAAACTAAAAAGAACCCCAACACATCTGAGCCCTCCAACAGGAACCACTTGTGACTCAGAACCATGCCCCCCACAGCAGTCCAACTTCTAGTACATTCCTCAGAGAGCTCTCATGCTGCACGACACAATCCTTCGGGGGTTGCTACTGTATTTACTATGTTCACCTAGCCATGCGCATACGGCAGCATAGCTATGGCTTTTTCCCACAGACGAGCAGCCTACAACTCTAGTTCCCCCTAAAGGTAAAAAGAGACGGCCCACCAAAAGACACACACAAGGATATGCTGGGAGTAACGTGCTTAATATTTTAGTTAGCCAAGATGGCTGCGGGCTACACACACAACTAACACCACTTTTATCTGTGGATGTAGAGCAAAACCCCAAGGACAATTCCCACCACGGTCAAAAGCAGACCAGCCCAGAATGCCAGGACTGGGAAGATGAGGGAAACCCAGGGAGAAACTACCACCAGGCCTCCAACCCAAACATCAAGACAGGCCTGGGAAACAGGCTGCGTGTTACCACAAACCCATTCCTTTAACGTGACCCCACAGTCGAAAAGGCTTGGTGAATTGTAGCGTTATCCTATGCTTTTGTCAATCTACCTGGCCAGAGCTCAACTGGTAACAAAATCGAGAGTGGACATGAAATTACTTCAAGTCCCTTTTCACCCTGATAGGATAAACATTTACAGCTCGCTGTGGGGAAACTCTGTTTCTATTAGGCTGGGAGTGCTACAAAAAATAGAGCAGACTTCCCTGAATTTGCTTTCCAAACCAGGGCTACGGAGATGGCTTGGTGGGTAAGAATATTTGTTCTGCAAGCATGGATACCTGAAGTTTAAATCACTAATACCTATGTAAAATAAATAGGCATGTATGGCTACTGTTCCAGCAATGGAGGCGGTAGGAGGACAACCCTGCTGAGCTTGCTGGCCAATCATCCCTGCCAAAAAGGCAACATTGGTTCAGTGGAGAGACCAGTAAGACAGTGATAGAGAAAGACATCTTTGTCTGGTCTATGAATGCATGCACATAGGCACACCGGCCTGCACACTCACATGCATGCAACACACACACACACACACACACACACATACACACACACACACACACACACACACACACACACACACACACACACCCTTCCACTGGACTAAGAATTCCAAGCAAGGGATGGAGCACACACGAGTGCACGGCAGTCAGGTTCCTCAAGTCTTGGAGGAGTCCCTGTATTCACAGATCCGGTATCCAGACGCCTTGAGCAGAAATCTCTTTCCTGTAAGAGGGGGAAAAAATGTCTCTGATACTGGAAAATACCTATCAGATGAATACATGTAAAGGGAAATGTCTCCATGATAAATTGAGTAAGCAAATCAAACTTCTTTACATGTATCTTAGACCTTCCAGAGCACATGTGAAGTGGTGGGAACGGCCCTTGGTAAAGTCAAGAGGTAGAAAGGTTCCTGATGACAAGAGTGGACTGGGCAGTTAGCATAGCTCTCCTGGCTTATACCCCCTGCCCACCTACGCAGAGCCTGAAGGATCAGAATCTGGCCTGGATGACTGAAAAGTAGCTGTTGCATGCATTTCCCCCCATCAGGGATCAGTTTTGAAGGCCTGGGATCTAACGTGCCAGGTACAGGCCTGGGGTCTAGCATACTGGGTGCAGGCCTAGGATCTAACGTACCGGGTGCAGGCAGGAAGTAGTACTCAAGCACCAACCAATACAACACAGATGTCTAGAAATGTGCTCTCGAAGTTAAGTGCTAAAAAGGTCCAGAGTCTTCTGGGGACAGTGACAGAAGAGCGGGGCCAACCCCATTTCATGACCACAGGAAGATGAGAAAGTGGGACAGAGTAGACAGGCAGAGGGAGCTGGGCTCTGGGTTAAACAGTCACAGCCCAGCTATAAGAAAGTTCTAGGGGCCTGAGCTGAGACAGGAGGCCAGCGCTAAGCCAGGCAATCCTGGGTACCTACCCTGTCTGAGCATTCTCTCCTCCTGGACCTCCAGGGATTAAATACATCACCGCCATGCACCATCACCCCCCGAGATGCTAGGTCAGTCCCTAACATGTGCCACCCACTGAGGTCTGGTTTACCCCGCCAAGAAACTGGATTTTTTTAAAACACCACTATGTAAATCTATAAACCATGTGATTCACCTTCTGTCCACCAGAGGCAGTCCCTTGAGCAATCTGCCCAGGGGGGCACAAACACAGAATGTAAGTGAAACATGCTGTGTGAAGAACATTTTTGAGCTTCCAAGTCAAGGAATTTTCCACACACTCCTTTGTTCTTGTGTTTTTTTTTTTTTTTTTTCTGGTGCTAGCCAGGAAGGGCCAGTACCACGCCAACAAATCACGGGGAAGACAAGGGAAGTGGGGTGGGGGTGGGGAGGTTGGAGGTGGGGGAGACGACATCTCTTTAATTTTGTGAGCATGATGTTCACAGCCACTAAGGTCATACCTGCGTGTGTTGACTGACAACTTTTCAGCTTGATTCAAAGCAAACAGCTGCTGGTTTGATTGCCTAGCAACTAAAAATTGATGGATAGCCCTTAAGATGAATAACTACCATAAATCACCCCATTCAAACTCTCCGAGAAAAAAAAAATTAAAAAACAATGGTTTTCGTGACATTTGCTGCACTCCATAATGTGCCGTGATAAATTTGGCCCCCTCGTGGATGCGGGGCCAGGGTTGCCCAGGCTGAGTCGGTTTCTGTGTTTCCCTCGTGTTCTTCATGCTCCTTCTTAGTTCTCCATACCTGCTGCCTGTCAGAAACACGGGCCCCCGAGTGCCTGTCAGTCACTGAGACAGAGTCACCGCTGATCCCTTATCCCCGAACACCACTTCATCAGGAAATCGCAGCCCTATATCACAAAGACAGCAGAGCGCCTCATGCATTAATAACGGTTATGGTATATTTAGTGGTAATGACTTGACCTCAACCAACATTACGTACGCCATGATTCATACGAATTTGATAAACTACTTCCTGTTTGTAGACATCTCATATGGCCTTCCAAGAGCAGGAATCCGCTTTTAACTGGCAGGTTAAACACAGACCCATAAGTCAGGGTAAGAGGAGGTGCTTCTGGTGTTTGCCCTGTAACATCCCACATCGCCCCACCTAGAGAAAGTCCCAGAGACAAGGGGGATGATGGACAGGTCCACGTTTTCCAGATGTGACTTGCTGTACCTCCGCTTGGCTCTGAAGACAATCCTTCCTACCACCGTCTTCCTTTGTCCTCTCCTTCCTGTCGTACCTTAGCCTTGTTTTCTTTTTATTTAAGGTCAAATTTACAGGGAAGGCCGTTCCCGGGGGGGGGGTCATCCAACCCACCTCCCACTGGGAGTTAGTTTAACAGGAAACAGGATCCTGCTTCCTCTCCCAATCAACACTGCCAGCATTCTGGGACTGCCCAAATGAACCAACTGTCCACTCGGCTGTCCTCAAGTAGGCTTGCACTCTCTGCAGCACAGCATCCGTCACTCGGTCATCACAGGAAGAAACTTGTCCGCATTATTAGATGGTCATCTAATAATATAATATACCTCTCCCCCAACTGAGTGCTGAGAGTACCCTGAATAAGAGGGATTACCTTTTGTTCAACAGACTACATGCCATTGCAAGAACTGTGAGGAAGAAACAAAGAAGGACTTGGAGGATGCTAAGCTGTGCTCTCCTCCGTTCAGTGTGGCCCAGCGTCGCTAACGCCATGCTTGCTGGGAGCTTTTGCTGCTCGGGACAGACCAGAGTGCAGCAGTATGCCCCACACTGGGCTTCAAAAGTTCCTCTGTTCATTCTAAGCTCCTGAGATGGAAGAAACGAAAACCAAGTTTGGGAAGCCAAGGAGCCAGGGCCTAAGTAGCCAATGTATCCCCCCAGGTATTGGATACCCATCAGACGCTGCTTTAGGTATCCAGGTATGAATTCCTAAATCCACACCTCAGGGAAAAGGAGTAAATCGTCTACTAGGAGCGCCCAGCCTTTTGACACGGCGGCACCGACACTGTCATCTACAGAATCCATCCTCGTGGCCGGTGGTGACACAGAATTACAAAACAGCACAAGTCTCGATGTTTTAAGTGAGCGGTGTGCTGGCCTGCATTCTCAACTATTCTACCGCATGCAACTCACAGAGCATCCAGCAAAGCAGTACCACTCTGCCATTTCCCAAGAGGGCTGCTAAGAGGACTGGGGGCGTCTAAAGGCCTGACTGTGGAAGCTTAGTTCCTATGCATCAAGCTTCCTGGGAGTTGGTAGTTAAGCAAGTGTTGGGACATGTTTGAACCCTTACAGATACCCGTACACCTTTCCATGTTCCTGGCCTGGAATATTCTGGGTGCCCTTGACCTCTGACCCAGAGGCTCCCTACTAACACCATCTCCCCTGTTCCCAAATGCATGCTATCATATGCCCCTGTACTCCAAGCACCACAGAGTCTTACAAGGCTGGAGAAGGCCAATAGGGGAGCAGCCTGATGTCCACACTGTATGGCCATGGGCCCTCTCAGCCTTTCTCAGTATTGCTGCCTGGCTCTGACCACCCTTGGCCTTCCAGATGGGAAGGAACAGCCAGACTCGGTAAACAGGACAATCTGGAATACTGTCCCTTTAAGACTGAAACGCTTGTTTCCTTCCAGTAAGAAAAGTAAATCATACTACAGAGAGTTGAGCTTTGAAAAAAGCATCCATCCATTAAAGTTCACAGATCCCAGTTCTCAGGTTGTCCCTCCCCTGGCTCTGTCTCAAGTTACAGCCTTGTACAACCCAAGTCTAAATAATATTCACCATGATAAATGACACCATAACTCCGATATCCACAATCAATCTTTGCTTTAAAGATACATCCATCTTCAATAATGTTGATGGGGATTCTGTAAAATGGGAAACGTGACTGTCTCCCGGCCCTCCTGACGGAGGGGGAGGGAGGCCTGAGTGATGGCTGTCAGCCCACATCTGGCTGCAAAAATAAATTAGCCTTATGTAGACAAATGAAAGGGCCAGCCCTGCCTAGGAAGCAGCCACTCCTGAGCACTGGCTAATTTATAGGACATCTTTCTGGAAAGTTCCTGGCTGAGGCAACAGTCTCCCTGTCATCTCTTTAAACATTATCTGATGCTGCAAATGACCGTCATGGGGAAGGACTGCACACAGTCCAAGGGGCAGGGGGGAAGAAAACCGCCCACACTCTCTGCTAGGAAGAGGAAAATTTTTATTTTAGGCAAATGCTTTTTAGATTTTAATGCCAATTCCCACCCCCACCCCCAACCCGGGCCGGTTTGTTGCTGTGTTTGCCTTTTCACTTCTTTGGTGGTCTTAGGAAACACAGATAAAGTAAATAATTTGAGTAAAGATGGGTTTAGGGGAAGAAGAAGAAAAAAAAAAGAGTCCTCGAAAATCCTTCTGCGCATGTTTCCTACGGAAAGACCGCTGTCTCGCAGGCAGGAAGGGGACTACACATGCTAAGCAGGCCTGAGAAAGAGAGCTACCCAGTCTTAGGAAATAGCTTCCAAAGCCACCTGGGGAGGAACACAACTAGGAAAGCTCTAAAATAAATGAGACCGAAGGTGCTCCCGACCAGAGGGCAGCCACTCTGCCAGGATCTTCCTGCTTCTAACCTTGGCTACGGAAGGGGCACTCGGGCCCGTTAAGATGGGGGCGTGGTTGTGCACAGGGAAATGGGGGCTCCACGGGGTGTGTCGCAGAGTGATGCAGGACATCTGTTCCCAGGCTGGGAACAATCACCGATTTGGGCCCCAGAGCCTCCTGGGCAGCAGACACAGCCTGCATGGTCCTGGCTGGGGAGGGTTAACTCTGAAGGACTTACAGTAAGGATGGAAGACAGAACACACAGGCTTCCTGGCAAGGGCTCGTGGAGGGTAGGAGGGGACTGCAAAATGAACTCTCTCAGGCTTTGTGGCCGCCTTTCCCAAGGCCCGGCCTGGCCCCTTTGATAAATGACACATGTCATTCTGTCAGAGCTGACAGTACAGCTGGGAGCGCTGCTGATGCATGGCTCCTCTAAAAAGGAAATCAACTTTTTGGCACTGAGCGAGTCTGTGCCCTGTGTAAGGATTTTGTTTCTCAAAAAAGTAAAAGATAGACTTAGGATTGGCCGGGGAGGGAGGGAGGGAGAGGGCTGGGGTGGGGGGGAGTGGTGAAAAACAGATTGAACGACAGCTTACACTTAACATAAATTAACTGGGTAACGGCAAAATGTGCTAGCCTGCGATAAATAAAAGCTACATTAGTCAATTATTAATCACACTCTAACTTGTAGCCAGAACCCTGGACTTAAATCTGAGGCCTGAGCTGACTTATAAACAGATAAGATGGTATTTGATAGATGTCTTCCAGGGAGTAATCAGGACGGAGTCAAAGGTTCAGTGGGCTCGCCACTGAGGAAAACATGGAAAGTTCTGGAAACAAGGTGGGGCGAGCAGGGCCAGAGAGACCCATTCTGTGCAGACACAATACCTACTGATTGTGTAAGGAAAAGTACACCCGAAAGAAACTTCTGAACGCTTCCCCCTTCAGGACCCATTGTATTTTCCCAATATTCAAGGTATTTACACATTGTCAACGTTGTGTTCCTGTCAGTAGGTAAGACTGTCTGTCTTGGAAAATCTTGTTCCTGTTTTGAACATGGACCTATTGAGTTATAGCCTGGGGATGGAGTGGGGTAGAATTGAGACAGGGTTTCTCCATGTAGCCCAGGCTGTCCTGGAGCTCTGTGGACCAAACTGGCCTTGAACTCTAGAGATTTACCTGCCTCTGCCTCCCAAGTGCTGGGCCTAGAGGCAATAGCTTTTAACTGGGGTCTAGTCCAGGGATTTCCCAGGAGATGGGATTTATTTCAAAATTATTTAGTGGAGATTATAATGCCCACATTTTACTCTTCAAACTGGCACTTGACATTCACGTAGATTAAATCATTGAGCCACTCTGAGTCCGCCTTCCAACCAAGTGACTCTAGGTGTGGTTGAGTTGTGAACAGTTCACAACCCACCTAACAGCCAACTACACACAATCTAGAGACCATAGTTTCACACACACACACACACACACACACACACACACACACACACACACTTGACCTTAAGGTATCACCATTTGTCATAATAAAGAATGAACTGTAAGTAATAAAGCACAACGAAACACAGTCAATATTAGGTAAAGCCCACCATGAAGAGTCAAGCCCTCTACGCTCTGTGCTTGCACACCACTGAATGAATCTGCCAAGACTTCATCCAGGCAAGCTTCCGTCTGGGCTCAGAACACAGAAGGTGGTCGTTAGCTATGACCTCTACATTCCAGGTGGGTGAGCTTAACTCCCATGGAGTTGAGGTCCTGAGAGATCTGCTGAGGTCCAGGAGAGACTTGTGATGCTCAAAAGTAAACGCTGAGGTTCCAGGTAGAAGGGCCAGGCATAGAGTAACACACGGGGCCAGAAGAAGGTGCCCGCACCACACACACCCAACAGGTGACACTAGAAACTGCGTCTCCCAGTCCATACGCAGCACAGGTCCCCAGGCGCCGAAAGAAGTATCTGGCGAGTGACAAGCCTTTATTCTTCCTTAAAAGTGGTGTCAGTCTGCTCTTCCAGGGAGAGGATGAACACAAACCCAGGAAGCCAGGGCCCTCATGCCCACACCCAGACCCAGGAGTCCCTGCCCTACCACCTCCAGATCTCACACAGGCAGGCAGGCAGGCAGGAAGGCAGGCAGGCAGGCAGGCAGGCAGGCAGGCAGGCAGGCAGGCAGGCAGGCAGGCAGACACTCCCTTGTGTCATGACAGGAAAACAGCAGAAGAGCCCCAACTTGCATGGTTCAGTTTGCACATTTAACAAATAAAAAGAAACTGAGATGTTACCAAAAGCGAATTTCTGAGCATGATCAGCGTTTCTTTAGAAAGTGGGGAGGGGAGGAAGAAAGAAAATGAAAGGAAAGGAAAAAGGAAAAGTTGCTGTTTTGTGTCAGGTGGGTTAAATAAACCACAGAGCTGTAGAACGGTAATGCTTTTACAATCCTCTAGTTATACAAACCCTTCTCCTACAGGTAAGTAAACTGAGACCTGGCAAAGGAAAAAAAAAAAAAAAAAAAAAAAAAAAAAAAACCTCAGGCCTGTATCCACTGTAGCACTGCCTACAACACCCAGATATCAATTGGCTTCTTCTTTTTTTTTTTTTTTATTAAAGTCAACCTCCTCATGGAAACACATGCAATTAACAGACAGGTTCCAAATCCAGCCTAAATGTTTTAAAGCCACTAACCCCAATGGCTTCTCTGTGGCCACAGGTAAGAGCATGGGTGGGGTCATGCGTTAAAACATGGGCTGCTGTCTAAGCTTCTCCCTTCCTCCGGCTAAAATATAATTTTTCTTTAGTCCATAAAAAATTCAGATAGTGTGCAGAATGTTTATATACGACCAAGGTCTCTATTTAAAAGGTTTGGACTTTTACTTTATGACCTGTCCTTGATTTGACACTTCCGCTCATCAGGAAGGGATTTATAAAATAATCTTGAAGGTGAGGAGCAGACATCTGTCAGGGACTAGCTGGGTTTCATGACGCGAAATGTAAGAGGAGAAAGAAATCCTGTTAAGCTCTCTTTAGTCACCAATAGACATCAAAGGTAATAATTAAAGAAGACAGACGTCATAAAACATAAATTTATGTCTATTTTAATAATGCACAAGTGGCACAGTGTGTAAAATATCTATTAGGTTGAAAGAACATGAAAACGTTCCAATATGGGGGGGGGAATCTATGTTTTGTTTTGGGGTATTTTCCGTTCCTTTTTTAAAAAAAAAAAAAAAGTGAGGGTTTTTTTTTTTTTCACAAGTTTAAAGTGAAGTCTTTCCAAACCTCTGCCATCTGTGGGTACATGAACTATGAATGACCCCAGGGTGATTTGCACTCTGCTGAGAATCCCTTAGAAAGCTCGGGAAAAAGTATCATTAAGAATGACTGATGACTGTCAGTCATGGTTGACCTCATCCAGGCTTTGGTCTCTGCCTCAGTAATAAGCTGTCCTTTATTAGTACCAACACTCCATAAAGGGGGTGTGTTTAGTCACAGGATAGTGGCCTTCTAATGCCCATTGCTTCTCCGGAAAAGATTGATTGGTGTTCATTTTTACTGCCTTCCCTGCACATACAGAGCCAGGGCTGCAGAGCATCAGGGCTTGCAAACCACAGGCTTGGGGGAGGGGGTGGGAAAAAACATCTCAGAAGAGACAGAACCCAGGGCTGGGGGAATAGAGGCAATTCTCTCTTAAAGAAATCCATCTTTCAAAAAAAAAAAACAGAATGCTGTACCACGATGCCATATGTATATCTGACTCCTGGGCCCCCGGAAGAGAAAGCCAAGAAAGTAGATGTCTGTTGAAATGCAAGGAAAGGGCCCTTGCTGAACACAGCTTATCTTAAGAACAGAAAGGGACTCTGGCTTGGGATTCCTGCCCTCCAGAAGTGCAGTGGCTGAAAGCCTGCCCACAGAATTCAGCCTCATAACCAGCCTGACACCAAAATACAAGGATGCAATTATTACCCGTTAAAACCGAACATGTGAAACTTAAAAAAAAAAAATTCCCTATATGAGCACATAAAATCCTATCTACTGCCTTTGTATTAAACTACTAAATTGTTTTTAAGAGGCGATTGCTATAGAAACAGACAAATGAACTATATGTGTGTGCATGTGCACTCGCGTACACACACACACACACACACACACACACACACACACACACACACACACAGGCATACACACTGTCCTAGGAGCCCTCAATCCCTTGCACTACCTCTGTCCCATGAGATGACTCTGACCCTCCCCAGTGCTCCAGCCCCACTGAGAATTCTCAGGTACTGCAAGGCTGGGGAGCAGTGGGCTCTACCACACAATGCTCTGAGCAGGTGCTCACACAACAAATGAAGACAATGTATCCCATGTGGCGCCCTCCATTCCAAATATGTCTATAAACAAATTTAGCTCACGGGGTGATTAATTTGCAGAACCCCTTCGAGAATAAGACAGGCGCCGTAGTCTAATGCCTTTAGCCAGTTACTCCCAGAAATTTAGCCAAACGCCACCACAAGATCCTGCCCTCAGAAAACTGCTGGAGAACGTTAAGGTTGAGCCACACTTCACACCGGCTCCATGAGAAGGACCATGAAAAAGATCACAGCGGCGGAGGGCCACGCGGTTTAAACACAGCCTGTCTGTTGCAGAAAGTCAACACCTCATCTTGAGCAACTCGGGGAAGGACGGAAGGACGGAGGAAAGATAAGACCAAAGCCACCCTCCCCAGGTCTCTAACTGCAGGGCAGCTGTCCTGGGGTGGAACTGCCAGTGGGGTCAGGCCCCAGGTGTAGCCCAAGGCTCAGCTCTCCCTGCAGGCTCAGTGTGAACCAGGAGGAGGGTAAGGAGGAGGGGGGAATCGTCTGTGGACACCACAGCTGTAAGTCTGCTCTCCTCGAGACCTTTCAAGACACTGGTTTTTCCAGTTAATGAAAGAAAAAGGGCAATGGAGGAGCTCCCCCGTGAACTCTGGGTGACCTCTGGATGCCTGACCTCTGCCCAGGTCGGCCAGCCTTTTATGCGTCCTTTCTTTACCATAGCTTCTTACAATGGATTTGTAGTTGACAAATAATACAAGTTCAAAACCTGTTAGGGGAGGGGGGGAAAGAAGGAAGGGAACTTGATGCGACCAAACTGAAGTGATTCGACCACTTAGTGCCATCCCACATGTATAGTCGGTCTACAGGGTCGCATAGATCTGTGCACGCCCTACACACTTGCGTGTGGCGTGATTGCTGCAGTACCCTGATGCTAACAAGCTGGAGTATTTCCTGGCCTGGTGTGGAATATTTATGTCCCATTACTTCATGGACTGCTAGCAGACTCCTTCCATCTTAGATTGTACACACACACACACACACACACACACACACACACACACACACACACAGAGAGAGGCATACACAGAGGCACACACACACGCGCACACCGTCATATATCCATACGGATATATAAATACATACATGTTCTTAAAGTTTGGGGACAGTTCAAAGGGATCTATACCCATCACCATAGTGCCTAGATATTGTTTATGGTCACATTACTTGCCCATATTTGGCTGTTCTCCATGCTGGTACCTACCCAGGTAATAGCCAAGCATGGCAGGCGAAACCAGACGTGTTTTACTGTTATTTTCACGTGGCTGAGAACTGAAGCAGGGCAGGCGCTCACGGAGTATTACACAGTTTACTGCATTAATAACAGGATGCCCCAGTGCTGTGACACACTCTGTACTTGAAATAAATATTAGTCACAATACTTGCGTTTTTAACTCCATATATTTTAAGGCTGAGCTCTAGCAATGACACGGGCGCAGGGGTGACTCGCCAATAAGGCACATTAACCACTCGGAACGGAGCCCTCTCCTCCGCACAGCGTTCATTGATATGTCTCGCCACTCCTTGCTATGAATCTTACCGCTGGCTTTTTAAAAATAGTAAAATGTAATAAATACAGGTCTCTGAAAAGTTCACATTCCCAAGTTGGAGTGTGTACTGACCTTCACCGCTGATTTAATTTATTTCTACGTCTTGCTGAAGATGCGTTTCACTTTTCACTAAAAACTGAGAATATTTTTTATAACCAAATTCTCTAAAATCCAGTCTAGAGCCCCCCCACCCCCCCCCACATCCCCTGTCCATCAGTCTTCCGTTCACTGACACCTTCAACCAGCTTTTGGGTAGAATTTATAGGCTTGTAACTATTTGACCTATATTTTTCCCAGACACTATTTTCTCCAGCATGAAGCTGGGGACACACCTTTCGAATCGCAGCCAGCAAGCTGAGGCAGTATGCCTATGCCTCTATTTCAAATCTCAGAAATGCACGTGAGGTTCAGTGTGGAACTGGTGTAGTGTTAACCCTGCCGGGAGCAGACGTGCGGGACAGGATGTAGTAGCCCTGTGCCTGGGAGCTTGTGGGATTCAACTTGGCTGTTTTCTTTCCTGAAGAACATGCCACGGTCACTTGAGTCAGGGAACCCTGCACTATTAATTCCTGGCAAAAATAAAAATCATTAAAAAAAAAAAAGCTACAACCAAGTAACTGATTCTCGACACAACACACCCCTCCCCTTCAAAAAGCAAAGGACGAATCCTTGTTTGCGTTGGTATAGAATCTCAGAGACACAACAGATGTGGAAAGGAAACAGTGTCTACCCTCTGAGGAAGCTACTGCCTCGCCTAATGCAGCAGTGTGGGGTGAACAACACAACCAGCCGAGATCAGAGTGGCTGGGGACAGGAGAGCTGAGGCAGGAGCTGGGCTGCAAGGCCTTCCTAGGAAACATGGGGTGGAAAGACCGTCCAAGTTGTGATTCTACCTCACTGTTAGTTTTATTTCACAGTGGAGCAGCCGAATCTATAAACAATTGAGTGCTAATTAAAATAGAAATCCAATCCAGATATTCCCAAGCCAGAATATCCAAGCAGGTGATTTAATACAGGATGTACTAAAAACAGATCTCAGCTCAGAAATCCCTCTAAATATGACCTTGTCTTCCTTGCTTGACAATAACCATTAAGACTGGTAACTGGAGGCCGCTTTACCCCATTCTCAGGAAACAACACTGCTGGATTTCCCTAAAGCCATATTTAACAGTATTTCCCCAGTAAGGTTAAAATATAAACCAGGTTTCGGGTATCCATACCCAGCTCTGTATTTGTCTTATCTATTTAAAAATAATAATAATAATAATATGTTAAAACTAATATTTTAAGTCACTGTCAACGATTACTTTAGCCATCCACGGAGCCCCGAGTTGTGAACGCAGAAGGGCCCGCCTGCAGGTGCAGGCTTCCAAGCACTCCATAGGCGTCCCTGGCAGTAGGCGCTAATAATCGGATTTTAAAATGTATCAAAACCCTGCGTGAATTGTGTCAGCCCCTTCCCCTGGGCAGTACTGGGATTTCTTTTTTTTTTTTTACACTTTCAGGTGAGTCACCTAAACAATGAGAGGGCAGAGTACCCACAGCCTACCACCCCCGGGGGTCCTGCCATCCCCAGAAGGGACGGTGTGACTACTGAAGTTATCACACCTCTGGGGACGGGAGCAAGCACTGCTCTAGACACCCACAGGCCTCTGCCTCCAAACTAATCCACAGCTCGAGGTCCACCCGACACACACACAAACAGTGGCTCCATCCTCACCCCACTGCCGAGTCACCCTAACATCCCTAGCCACAAGACCTGCATCCAGAATCACCATGATTAGAGAGTATGGAGAATGTTCAAGATAACTGCTTCTGGTGTGGCAATTTTCCAAAATTAGTCTTAAAAAAAAAAAAAATCAGTTCAAGATTTAAAAAAAAGAAGAGAAATCAAAACGAAACCACTGTGATGGCTGAGTCTGTTTTTCTATATCAAGAAAACACCCTGAAGTATGTACGAGTTAACCTTTCCTCCCACCTAACTGATGTCATAACAATGGTGCTCAGTACGTCTCCTGTCTCAAGGACAAACGATCCTTCTCGGCTGTATACAATCCGAGGGGTGTTATCGCGCCAGCAAACTGTTGTCCCAAAAATTATATTCATTGCTTTTCAAAGCGTTATCAACTTAATAAATAAATACCTTCCTGGGTGAAAAATACCGCGGTGCTCCGCTGTGTGTGCGAGGGCATGCTCTATCAGCCCTATCGATAAAAACTTTTAAAATCACCTATTTCTACTCTGCCCAGCCACACCTTCCTGCTGAGTGTGCCCACCATCTGACGCTGACATTTACCACCCTCCTCGGGTCCGTCTGACAGTCTGTCAGCAGCCTCCCGTTACCTTTAATCAATACTAAAATATCATATTAAAATATATGTAGCGCCCCCCTACAAAGGCACTCGTTCACAGACGTCAACGCTTTACCCCATATCCATGTTGTCATTTGTTGGTTATCCTAATCTTTAATAGCCCGCTGCCCGTGAAATATTTACATTATTGTCACCAATGCTATTCTTGACTTGGGGGTAAAAAAAAAAAGAGCTAAGAAAAAAAGTCATATGTCCCCTGTACTCTGAGCCAAGAAAGCATCTTGTGCTCAAGGGCACTGGCTTTTCTGGTGGACAGGTAGGCGGTGGGAGGTGCCGCCTCCTCTAAGAAGGTGCCAATAAAATGCCTTCTGTTCTTTGTCCACTGTGAACTTGAGCTTGTCTTGGAATAATTTACCATTACTTTTTATAGGGTTTTCCGAGAGGCACGGGGACAACAATGAGAGTGTGTCGTGGGCGCAGGCTGCCAGGATGGGGACTCTCACCCGAGGCTCCGGTGTACAGGTGCAGCTCCTGCCCTTGGCTAAGTGGGGCTTGTCTCGTTAACGACTTACAATGATGAAAGTGTTTTGAACCATAGTCTCGTAGAAGATTGTTCTAGACCTGGCCTCTCAGGGAACATATATCTACCCTGAGCTGGGCACAAGCACATTTAATCAGCAGCTAATAACCGCACGGGAGGAGCTGCTCCCCTCATAAATCAATGTGCAAAATTGCTAATACACTAGTTATCGATTAGCACACCAACACTCATTTTGAGGCTATAGCTAAGAACTAACACAGTGACAAGGGTAAAGTGTTATTTCTTTCACACGCAGACAGCTGGGCTGGAAAAAAACGACTCCAGCCGGCAGTAATTCTTAATTGACACCTGTCAAGATAATGGTGTAGTCGCAGCTGCTGCAGGAGAATCTGTCCCTTGCTCTGTTCATCTGTCAGCTTTAATACCCTTCCTATGCACACATTTTTCCCTTTGCTCTAATCTACCTAAATTGTCCTGGCTTTTGTTTGGAACCTGGGTTCTGGTGGCAACTAATCCCTTCCTAATATCTGCCCTGTCTGTGATTCAGTAATCTCAGACACTGAATGCACAAAGTCAAGGTTTTAGGGTTTGATTATGAAACTGAAAAGGTGAGGTGAGGGGGTTGGGGGGACGTGTACCTAAAAACCAGAACTCAGCAAGGTAGTGTGTCCTGGATTCTCTGTTCATTTTAATTTGTAAACTTATTGGGGGGGGGGGTCTTTCTCCTCATTTCCAGACAGTTGGATGTCACTATCCTGACTCCTAGCTTGTAGCTGAGAATATTAAGCCTTCCCAAGGCCCTCCTTCCACCCTACACAGGTACACACAGACACACACACTCACACACTCACACACACACACACACACACATAGACACACACACACAGTCACACACACACACGATGATGAGTATGAATCGTGAAAGTCTGGCAACATTGAAGTTGTGGTCTGGCAAGAGAGAGAAGGCTCAAAGACAAACTACACAGGGTTTCCTTTCTCTAAAAAGAAAGCCTGTTTTGGTTTTTATTTTTTAAGGATAATCGAGAATATATAATTTACAACTGTTCCAGTGCCTCCAAAGTACAAGCAGTCCTCTCTCCTCTCTGCCTATTAAGAAAACTGCCACGGAGAGCGATCCATTTGGTCTATAAAATTA